>NW_004444003.1:2115371-2132960 GCF_000243295.1 Trichechus manatus latirostris
GGAGTTTGCTGTTGGAGTGGAGAGATGAGAGACTATGAAGTGGAGAAAAACAAAAAGGGGAAGAAGAAGAAGAAAGAAAAGAAAAGAATGAATAAATAAAAATTAGAAAGAAAAAAGAACAGCAAAGCTCCCAGGGATCCCACCAGTGCAGCTACAAGGTCTGGGGAAGTTGTTCCCAGGTGTTGCAGTACAGCCTGGCTAGAAGGCATAGAGGTATTCAGTGCCAGGCATTCAGGGGACAGGAAGAGAAGGAAGGTACAAGGAGACGAGAAACTGAGTAATGAAGAAAGACAAAAAGGGAAAAAGAGGGAAAAGAAAACAAAACAAATTTAAAAACAAAGAAAGAGAAGAAAAGCCCACCAAAAAACAGAAAAAAAAAAAACCCACAAGAAAAGAAATGTCCTCAGGGATCCCTCTGGCGGTCTGTGCAAGCTGAGGGGACAGGTCCCAAACCGCGTAGCACTGCCCGGACAGAACGGGCTCCCAACTCTAGAAATGAAAAAGAAAACAAACAAACAATTCAAAGCAAACAAACAAAAAAAGCCCCGCGATCCCACCAGCACGGCAGCACAGACCGGGAAGCAGTTCCACACTCAAATGGAGCTCTGCAGCCTCTTAGGAATAAGCAAAGAAGACACACGGAGCCAGGTATTTGAGCAAAAGGAGAGGGAGGTCATGAGAGGTAAGGAAGAAATCAAAAGAAACAGAAGAAAGCAACACCAGCAGCCAACAAATGGCACTCAGGGAGTCAGCCAGTGTGGGTGGGTGGAATCCAAGCAGCCGGTGCTTCCTGGCCAAGAGATTGTGGTCGCAGGAAGCAGAGGAGGCTGAGTGGGGGTGAAGAAGGGTTGGGGGGTGGGAAAGCATATATCACCAGTTACTAGTTGTTCTGTCTCCCACTGGAAGATCCATAAAGCTGCTTTCTCATACCCCCTATTTGCTGCTCTCTGATACGAGTACAAGATGGCGGATCTGTGCTGAGTTAGCTGATAGGGGACCTCTGTCAGTATTCTCACTCCATTTGGTGCTTGGCTGAGTTCTTTATCTCTTCATTTGATGTTTTAGGATTTCAGGATTGCTGTTTTCTCGGTTTGGCTTAGTTTTTCGGATCTTTGCTGTGGAGGGACAGTGTAGTGCTTCTGCCTAGAGTGCCATGTTGCCGGAAGTCCCAACGTTTGAATTTTTATTGTGGAATGTGATACTAGGTTGGACCTTAAACAAAGATATAAAGCAGTTGAACAGTTAGGTTCATTCAACAATTGACCCAAAAGACTCCATAAGAGAACTACTGGAACTAATAGATTCAGCAGAGTAGCAAGATACAAGATAAACATGAAAAATCAGTTGGATTCCTATACACCAATAAAGAGAATTACAAAAGGAAATCAGAAAAACAATACCACTTATAATAGCCCCTAAAAAAATAAAATTACTTAGATAAATCTAACCAGGCATGTAAAAGACCTATACAAAGAAAACTACAAAACACTACTGCAAGAAACCAAAAAAGATCTCCATAAATGTAAAAACATACCATGCCCATGGATAGGTAGACTTAACATTGTGAAATTGTCAATTCTACCCAAAGCGATATACAAAAACAATGCAATCCCAATCCAAATACCAACAGCATTCTCTAAAGAGATGGAAAAGCTAATCATTAACTTTATATGGAAAGGGAAGAGGCCCTGGATAAGTAAAGCACTATTGAAGAAGAAGAATAAAGTAGTAGGACTCAAACTACCTGACCTAAGAACCTACTATACAGCCTAATACTGGTACAACAACAGACACATTCACCAATGGAACAGAACCGAGAACCCAGAAATAAATCCATCCACCTATGGTCACCTAATCTTTGACAAAGGCCCAAAATCCATCAAATGGGGAAAAGGCAGTCTTTTTAATAAATGTTGCTGGCAAAACTGGATGTCCATCTGTTAATTCATTCAACAATTGTTTAGCAAGCACCCATTAAGAGAACTGAACGAAACTTGAAAGAGGAAAGGAAGAACCAATAATTTAGTGGGATAGACAGGACTTCGATAAGTGATTCCGTGGAAAATTAAACATATAATAATTAATAACATTTCAATGCAATATGAGAAACTCCTGGCACTGGAAGGCAGTGGATGTTGGATAGTGGTTTCTAAAATTGCCTTTGAAAACAGACTCTTCATATTCATAAACATGTAGAATTAGATGATTATAGGGCAGTTCTAGGAGTCCTTTGGTGGTGCAAACAGTTAAGCACCGGGCTACTAACTGAAAGGCTGGCAGTTCAAACCCACCCAGAGGCACCTCAGAAGACAGGCCTGGCGATCTGCTTCTGAAAGGTCACAGCCTTGAAAACTCTATGGAGCAGTTCTACTCTGCACACACGGGGTCACCATGAGCCAGAGTTAACTTGATGTCAACTAACAACAACCACAATAGGGAGGTTCTAACGAAACCGTCACACTCGTGAGAGATGTCGTTTGCCCCATTACCTCGCAGAAACCTTTTTTTGGAGGAAATTTTCAGTCTGCATCAAGAACCTCAAAAACATTCATGACCTTTAATTCAGAATCCAACCCTTGTAAATGTAATCCAAAATAATTTGAAATTAAGAAAAAAAAAGGTATAAATGGAAAGACGTTCTTTGTAGTATAGTCCATAACAGAGAAAAATTGACAACTTCTTAAACGTTTAGTGACAGGGAAACGTTTAAATTTAAATTCAACTTTCTTGGGAAGTAATGGGCCATATTCAGGATCCATTTTTCAAATGGAGGAAGTTGATGCCAAGAGCCAGTCACAGACTTGTTGCATCTGGTTGAGACAAATGAAACCAGGCCTTCTTCACTCTGGTCAGGAATTGTATTTTTTTCTCAGGCAAACCAACTTCTTGTTTCTAAACATGCCTTCACAGAATGAAACTCCACATGTCAGTGTTGCAAAACTACGAGGCCAAATTAAAATGACTTGAAGTATGTTGGTAAAGTTATGTTGTTAATGTTTTCAGGTTTTTTGTTGCTGTTATTTTTTTTTTTTTACTGCTACTCAACCAGGTGAATCCTGGGAAAAGAAGCTTATTTGTACCAAAAACATATCTGGAACTTACTAAGTGTAAAAACTCAGGTTGTGATGGCCTCATAGTAAAACAACTTGGGGATTAGTCCTCAGAGGAAATAGATGGAAAGTTTGTCAAATTTTAATAGTACCTCCCACAATGCACTAATCATCACTGTATGATTCCATTAAGTTAGCATGGTAAAACCCATGATGGTGTGTGAGGTACCAATATAAACACACTTGATTACTGACTTACCAGAGCTAAGGTGCCTAAGCTGGTGTACCAGTCAGGACTCATTCTATTAGAAGTAGCAGAAAACCTGACAGAAATTGGCTTAATTACAAAAGGAAGGTATTAAAGAAAAGGGGGGGGGGAGTGTTTTAGCTGACATGCGCTGAAAAGTCCAAGGTTAATTAAGCTTTCTTCAAGGAGGCAGTGGTGGTTCATTGACAGAACTCTCGCCTTCCCTGAGGGAGACTCAGGTTTGATTCCTGGCCAATGCACATTCATTTCTCAGTGAAGAATTGCATGTTACTGTGATGCTGAACAGGTTTCAGTGGAGCTTCCAGACAAAGACAGACTAGGAAGAAAGACCTGGTGATCTCCTTCCAAAAATCAGCCAAAGAAAACTCTATGGATCACAATGATGCAACCTGCAGCCAATCACAGGGATGGCTCAGAACCAGGCAGGGTTTCATTCAATTGTGTATGAGGTTGCCATGAGTCCAGGGCTAACTCAATGGCAGCTAACAACAACACAACAACAAGCTTGCTTCAGACATAAGGTTAAATTTGGGGCTCAACTGATATCAAGACTCTGTAATCTTTTCATCTCTTGGCTATGCCTTCCTTTGTGTGGGTTTCAGTCTCAAGTTGCTCCCAGCAGCAAGATGGTGGAAGCAGTAGCTTCAACTCCTACAGTTGTCTCAGGCTTCAGGTCCACTGAATGAGTATAAGGGTCACATTCCCAGAAGTCAAGAGGAAATCTCATTACCACTCATGGGTCCTGATTGGGTCACATGACTATCCTGTACCATTCACGTTTGCCAGCCATGAGGCCAGGGAAACGCAGTATGCAGATGGGTGTAGGCCTGGGTCACGTATACCACCCCTAGAGCAGTGGTGGTGGAGTCAGTTTCCCAGGAACAACAGTTCATTGAGAGTGGGGAGAGACGGCTTCAAAGAGGAAATCTTACTAGCGAGTGAGTGAATGCCAGCAAGCAACATCAACAGAGATCCACTACAGTTGGACTGTTGTCACTTTATTCTAGCTTTGCGGGGAAAAAGAACAAATTCAGCAAATCACAGACTTGCACAGAAGAGAAGAAACACTAGAGTCTAACGAGTGCAGCTTCTTTTCTCTAAATAGAACATAGTTTATACTATCGAAGACAGATGCTTGTTTATTCTACGCTGAGAGCCCTCCAGCCAAGGGGATTGCAAACATCCTCTTCTCTGCAGATTGTTCCAGCTTTTCAACTTTTACTAATTAGTGAGAAAATTTGGGGATGGGCAATTTAAAATGAAGTAATAAACATTTTGAGGAAAGCTAAGGGCTAAGTCATTTAATGATTCTGGAATTTTTAGCAATAAAGAAGTAAACAGTGTTATTGGTTCAAAGGGGGAAATTCTTTCATCTACGAAATAACTTCATTTAGATATTTTTGGTATTTTGAGAGACTTTCACTTGGCTTTATTATAAAAGAATTTCTCATGTTTCCATTATATACTGTCCTGTTGGGCCTTGTGAAATATGAATTATTCACTATGTTTAGTAGTTTTGTGTGGGGCATGTCCTTTGGAATAATATTAATTCAGACCTTTTTCAGAAATATAATTTTGGAAGCAATTTTCAGTAAAATTTCTTACAATATGTATATTTGAGATAACTGAACTATTTCCCGTGCAAATAGTATTTCATGAGTTTTAAAAGTAGGAAATTTTTTAGCACTGGTCCCTGATCATGAACATTTGAAGATGATTTTTGATCTCCAGAAAATATATTTTTTCCCGACACAGATGAAATCAATTCCCCTATGAACAGATACTGATGGCAATTTTTTTTCATCTTCGTAGAGTATTATGTTTATTGAACGATTATTATGTGAACTGGGGGAGGCTAGATAATTTAACTGTATTAACTAATTATTTTCATGTTAGAGTATATATGCAGATGTAGTATAGAAGGAAACACAAAATACCACACTCAAAGTGACAGCTTTGGTTTACATTCCCGGATTTCCCCTAAGTAGGAATGGGCACTGGCATGTTAGGGGAGGGATGGCTATGGGAACCGAGCTAGGGAAAAAGGAAGGGGACAGGTAAGCACAAGGTGAGGCCCAGCAGCATGGTGGACCAGGGCCCAGCAGGCCAACATGAGATCCAACCCATTTCACTACTGTAAGTAAGTTACTCAGCCTCTTTGGGTGTCAGTTTTATCATCTAACAATAGGGATAATGTTTAACTTAAGGTGTTTTTTTTTTTAATTGTACTTTAGGTGAAGGTTTACAGAATAAATAGTTTCTCATGAAACAGTAGTACACATATTGTTTTATGACATTGGTTAACAACCCCACAACATGTCAACCCCCTCCCTTCTCGACCTTTTTTTTTTTTGGGGGTGGGGGGGAATATACATAGCCAAAGATACACCATTTCAAAAATTTCTACATGCACAGTTCAGTGACATCGACTACGCTCTTCCAATTGTGCTGCTATCCTCACTTAAGATGAAGACTTACAGAACAAAATAGTTTCTCATTAAACAGTTAGTACACATGTTGCCCTATGACAATGGTTAACAACCTCACAACACATCAACACTATCCTTACTCAACCTTAGGTTCCCTATCACCAGCTTTCCTGTCCCCTTCTGCCTTGTAGTCCTTGTCCCTGGACTGCTGTGCCTCATTAGTCCCATTTGGTTTTATGGGGCTGTCCACTCTCCAGCTGAACGGTGAACCTTGGAAGTGACTTCACCACTGAGCTAAAAGGGTGTCTGGGGGGATACTGATGGTAACTTAATAAAACAAATATTTATGAATTGAAAAGGATATTTCCTTATCTTGCTAAGCAAGCTTGAAGGTCTGATGGATTCACATCCAGATGAGGTATTACCTAGTGTTATGGATTGAATTGTGTCCCCCAAAAATATGTATTGAAAATCCTAACCTCTATGCCTGTGGTGATAATCCCATTTAGGAATGGGTTGTCTCTGTTATGTTAATGAGGCAGGATTAGTGTAGGTTGTATCTTGAATCAATCTCTTTTAAGATATAAACGAGATTAAACACAAGCTAGCAAGCAGAGATAGGGGAAGAGATATGCCAAGCTACATGAAAATCGCCCAGGAACAGAAGCTCAAAGAGACAAGGACCTTCCTCCAGAGCCGACAGAGAGAGAAAGCCTTCCCTTAGAACTGGCACCCTGAATTTGGGCTTCTAGCCTCCTAAACTGTGAGAAAATAAATTTCTGTTTGTTAAAGCCACCCACCTGCGGTATTTCTGTTATAGCAGCACTTGATAACTAAGACACCTAGGGAGTGGCAAACTGAGAGCAAATATGGGAGTGTTCCTTTGACAGATAATACCAGTTTTTGAGTTCCATTGTTCAACTTTGGTTATAAAGTAGCCTCAGTTATCATTAATGGAAACCCACACCGTTATGCTTTATTATAGCCTGTAACATCTTCTGCTGGGCTAAATTCTTGGGAAGAAGAAAGTTATGTACGAAAAGTGCACCCGGCTACAAAGTAAGATGGTGCAACTGCCTGCAGGTATAATTCAAGGGACGCTAGAAGGAATCTCGTCTTAAGATTAAGGTCCCACAGAAATGGCCCATAACAGGTATTCAACAAATATTTGTGTAATGAAGGAAAAAAAAATTAATGAATCAGTCTAAAGTCATCTTGCAGACAAAATTAGAAAAGCACCATTGAGACATTCCTCTTGATTTCCTTTTTCACTCCTAGCATGGACTACTTTCATCAGTGCTTCAGCAGCAATAGCAATTAATAGCTTAAAGAACATCATACCAAAACTCAAAAGAGAATGTGTACCCTGGCTTCCCAGAGATAAAAAGAACTGTGAACTGTGACAGAACTTTCAAAAGGACATGAAATCAGCTCCTTAAAATGTGAAAAATGAAACAATTATCTTTGTTCTGCCATATTGGCAGAATCTCTCTCTCATGGAGAAATCCACCACTACCATGTGGCATAGCGGTTAAAGAGCTTGGTTGCTAAGCAAAAGGTTGCAGTTCCAATCCACCAGCCGCACCTTGGAAACCCTCTGGGGCAGTTCTACTCTGTCCCATAGGGTCATTATGAATCAGAATCGACTCGACGGCAACTGGACCATGTCTAAGTAACTGGAGCCCCCAAACGTTGTATTAGTCACAGAAGGTCATTGAGTTGTACTACTCCAGGAGTAACATTCATAGACACTTCTGTGTGAAAGGCACCCTGGAGTTGTATAACTGGGCCCCCCCATCGTTACTCTACTCAACATCTATTGTTGGATTTTTTGCTTGTTCAAAGTCTCTTTTCTTAAGGGCTTGGTCCAATTTTTTTCAGATCTGGATGTGATTTTCCTTTTATTCAGTTGCTTTTGAGTTGATTCCGACTCATGGAAACCTCGTGTGTTTCAGAGTAGAACTGCCCTGTCGGGTTATCTAAGCTGTAATCTTTATGGGAGCAAATTGCCAGATCTTTCTTCCGTGGAGCTGCTGGGTGGATTTGAACTGCCAACCTTTCGGTTAGCAGCCAAGTGTTTTACCGTCGTGCCTGAATCTGTGTCCTTTGATCTGAATTAGTAGGTTGCAATTAGTAAGCTTAGTAGGTTTGCAAAAAATATTGCTTTAAATTAATGCATTAAAAAAAGATTTCTCCATTTTTCTGACTTGTTGGCTGGAATGTAGGAAGAAGAGGAATCCCAAGAAGAACCTAAATGTCTTGAGTTGGATCAGAAGATGACATCAGGTAGAGTACGTTTGGTATGGCTCCTTTTCTGAACTGTTCTTGCTGACAGCGTGGCTCAAAGCAGCCAGAAATTTTGCAGATGGCAAAGGAAAATCTGCATGTTCTAAATGATTGGAAACATGACTAGAAATGTCACTTCTGATGTATTCCAGGCACGACATCCAGACAATCTGGTTATGATGCAGAAAATAGCTGCTGCTTCTTTTTCTTTTTCTTTTGAATTGACTACAGTTCTTGATGAACAAATACTCACAAAGAAGTAGACAATGAAATAATGAAGAAATTTCAAACTTAGTAGTATTAAAATAAGTCATGTAATTACTTGTTACTGTTAGTTGCTGTCAAGTCGATTCTGACTCATGGCGACCCCATGTGTGCAGAGTAGAACTGCTCCATAGGGTTTTCAAGGCTATGACCTTTCAGAAGCAGATCGCCTGGCCTGTCTTCCAAAGAGCCTCTGGGTGGGTTAAAACTGCTAACCTTTGAACTAGTAGTCAAGTGCGTAACTATTTGGGCCACCCAGGGAAGCCCATGTAGTTACTTACTGACATTCTATGGTTATCTTGGAAAATGTACTTTAGATACAAGTTTGCTTTTTTTTTTTTTTTTTAATGTTAGTGTATAGTTAAATATGTAGCTTTGTTAAAGCTACTTACCTCAAAATAGAGCTTCCTTTGAGATAACATCAAAGAGCCCTGGTGGTTCAATGGTTAACCACTTAACTGCTAACTAAAAGGTCAGTAATTTGAACCTGCCAGACACTCCATGGGAGAAAAGACCTGGAAATCTGCTCCCATAAAGATTTCAGCCTAGGAAACCCTATGAAGCAGTTCTACTCTGTCCTATAAAGTCGCTGTGAACAAGAATCAACTCATTGGCATGCAACAGCAACAAAAACATGAGATAATATGGAAAGGAGCAAATGATGGGTGAGTTTATAACAGTTTATGACTAAGATCAGTAATGACAATGCAATGTAATGGTCATAAAAATACACATTAGTTGAATGGGCCTAATAATGAAAGCTAAATCAGAATATTCTCTGCCTCTAATTTCCAACTGCTTTTAGTTAAGTGTTTTATATCATTCAGTGTTAGAAGAAGGCTCCCTCCAGATAAGTTTGCTGCTAGCAGAGGCTCATGTTGTAATTTAATGTAAATCAGGGAGCAGAATTAAGAAATTGGAAATGGTAGTGAAAAGAGCCTGCAAAGTGAGGGGGAAAGGTGGCACCCTGCTCTGATGTAGGTGAGGGGGAGGGAATTAGCAATTAACCAGCTCCACCATCTTCCTCCACTCTCCTCCCCAAGCTGCCCACAACCCACGAATAACAAACATTGCTTTAGTTTAGTGCCTCATCCTAGGGCATTCCCTCCAGGCTGGCTTTGCATCGCTGGCTCCTTCTCATCAGTCAGGTCTCAGCTCAAATGAGAGAGCTTCCCTGACTACCTTGTTGCTCCTCCAAATCACTCTTCATCCCATTGCCCATTTTATTGCACTTATCACTATCCAAAATCATTTGTTTGCTTATTGTCTCCTAGAGAGCAGGGAGGGACCTTACTGTCTTGTTTATCGGTATCCCTAGTAACTTGGACAGTGCCTGGCACATAGTAGTCATTCAGTAAATACTTGTTAAATGAGTCCCTGTGTACACTGTGTACAAAGCATTCTCTTTCTCTCTGTAATGGGGACGCTAGTAGGGTGGATTTGATATGAGCCAACTTCATGCCTGTTGTTAGATTTTTGGGATATAAAAAAGAATAAGACATGGCACTTGTCCACAAGGAAGCAAATTATATCTAAGAGATAGGCATCTTTGGAACATGGGAAATACTGTGGACAAATCAATACAATCAAAATGCTGCTAGGAGACCTGTGGAAGGGGCAATTAAATTTGCTTTGGGGAAGTAAGATCAAAGAAGACTCCTTGGGGTTCATGATACTTGTAACTGATTGTGGAGTTTGGAAGTAAGGGTATAATAGGGGCAGAGTTGGAGCTTGCATATCATACCTTTGAACATTGTTCTGAATGCCACTTTTGCACACTTACCCTTGATTTTCAATTCCTTAGCTAGAGAAGAAGGCTAGGATGATGGTCTTTGCCAGGTCAATGAAAATCTGGCCAACCAAGAGACATGGAGATCAAACCATTTCGGAAAACATATTCCCAGCTGCTCTTATAAATGATATTTTCCCCGTTGGCAAAGTGTCCGCTATATTTTGAGGACATTTTTTCACATCTGAAGCTTTGATTACCCCATGTGTTAGGAGCGCACCACCACTCACCAAGGCTTTTCTAGGACATTGGTCGACTTTAACGAATCCTCCTGTGACAACTCAGGGTGGGAAATGAGAGACCCCATTCTCAAACAGTCTGCTGAGGTTCCTAAATCTTCAGGCCCTCAGAACACATCACTAGCAATCTAGTGTAGTAGTAAAGATTTCCCTCAGCAAATTGGTTCGGAGGCAGAGATGTCTAGGAAAAATAATTCAACAGAAAATGAGGGACAAAGTTTAGTTAGAAATCTAAAATGCCATTTTCTTTGTCATCTTCTTTGTATGGTGTTAGATTTCAGGCATGTGAATAAATGGCTTATTTGGCTTTTCTCTTCAAAAACCATACTTCAGATAATAACCTTTCAAGCAGAAGTTTCTCATTGTTCCTAAAACATGCTTGAGTCCACTGGCTTTGGGGTTTGCTGTAGTCTCTCTTCTTCTTCTTTTTTATCGTGCTTTAGGTGAAAGTTTACAGCTCAGGTTGGTTTCTCATACAAAAACTTATACACACATTGTTATGTGACCCTAGTTTCTATCCCTATCATATGACCGCACATTCCTCCTTTCCACCCCTGATTTCCCATGTCCATTCAACCAGCTCCTATTCCTTTCTGCCTTCTCATCTCACCTCCAGACAGAAGTTGCCCATTTAGTCTCGTGTATCTGCTTGAACTAAGAAGCACACTCTTCACGGGTATCATTTTATATCTTATAGTCCAGTCTATTCTTTGAAGAGTTGGCTTAGGGAATGGTTTTAGTTCTGGGTTAACAGAGAGTCTGGGGGCCATGTCTTCTGGGGTGAGTATCTCTTCTTTATTCAGGATTTACTCCTGAATATTTACATTGTGTCCTTAGTGTACTTGTGTCTCTAGTTTTAGTCCATTCAATTCAGAGCTACTATATTTATGAACTCTTCTTTGAAATCCTGTTAGGTATAAAGTGTGCCTGCTAAATTATTTGGCAAATATGAACCCAAAACCCAAAACCAAACTCACTGCCATCGAGTCAATTCTGATTCATAGGAACCCTATAGGATAGAGTAGAACTGCCTCATAGTATTTCCAAGGAGTGGCTGATGGATTCTAACTGCCAACCTTTGGTTAGCAACCGAGCTTCTAACCACTGTGCCGTTAGGGCTCCATGTAACAGATTAATTCAAGAAATGTTTATTGAATGTCCACTAAATGCTAGATATTGTGATAGGAATTAGGCTAAACTTAAAAAAAAAAAAAAAACAGTTGCCGTTGAGTCAATTGTGACTCATGGTGACCCCATGTGTGTCAGAGTATAACTGTGCTCCATAGTGTTTTCAATGGCTGATTTTTGGAAGTAGATTGACAATCCTTTCTTCTGAGGTGCTTCTGGATGGACTTGAACCTTCAACCTTTCAGTTAGCAGCCGAGTGTGTTAACCATTTGCACCACCCAGGGACTCAGGCTAAGCTTAGAGAGATAAGTATGACAAGCATGACTCCATGCCTCATGGAGCTTACAGGAAAATGAGAAAAAGAGCCATTAAATGAATAAAAAGTAAAACTCAAATCATAGAGAAATTATAGCCTTTCAACAAGTAAGATGTAAATTTAGAGAAAGTAGGGTGTTGTAGAAGGCTTGCCTTCACACGGCTTTTAGTTAAGTTGTTAGTCTCCAGCAAGCTGGTTCTGACTCATGGCAACCTTATGCGTAAAAGAATGAAATGTTGCCCGGTCCTGTGCCATCTTCATGATCATTGGTAGGTCCAAGTCCATTGTTGTGGCTATCGTGTCAATCTGTCTCATTGAGGGTTTCCCTCATTTTCACAGACCCTCTACTTTACCAAACATGATGTCCTTTTCTAGTGATCGGTCTTTCCTGTTGATACTTCTAAGTAGCATTCTGGTTGTATTTTTTCTAATATTGATTTATTCATTCTTCTGACAGTCCACAGTATATTCAATATTCTTTGCTAACATCACAATTCAAATGCATCAACTCTTCTTCTGTCTTCCTTTTTCGTTGTCCAGCTTTCATATGCATACAAGGCAATTGAAAAGACTATGGCTTGGGTCAGGTGCATCTTAGTCATCAAAATGACATCTTTGCTTTTTTTTCTCCTTTTTTATAATTAAGTAGGGTCTGTAAAACCTGGGCACAGAAAGGTAAGGCCAAAGGTAGAATACAGTATGTGCTAAAACCCAGACTAAGGTGATGGGAGCTTGAAAGATGGGAGATGAACTCAATTTGGGGGATCCAAGAAGTTTTCCAAGAGGATGTGACATATGAGTGGGCCTGAAAGTACAGCTATGAAATTCATTTGTGAAGAAGAGATGCGTAAGCCAGGGTATTTATAAAGTGAAAACCAAATACTGTAAGCTGAATCCAGAGTGACACCTATTTGGAGTTCAGCCCATTTTTCTGGCTGACGACCTAATGCTTAGGTGCCTGTCACTTTATCCTGTGGTCTATAATTTATACTTGCAAGGGCCACCCAAGGGGCTATGACAGGTTAACTGGGAATGTGTGCAATCTTTACCACCATCGTTTCCTGTCCTTTGCTCTCTAATAATTCAACATCAGTGTATAATTGTATATTTGAGCTGTTATTAGTGAATGACAGAGCTCTGGTGGTGCAATGGTTAAAGCATTCGGCTGCTAACCAAAAGGTCAGTGGTTCAAACCCACCAGCTGCTCTGCAGGAGAAATGTCCCGGTGATCTGCTCCTGTAAAGATTACAACCTAGGCAACAATATGGGTTGCTATGAGTGGAAATTGACTCGACGGCACACAACAACCATTAGTGAATGACATGCCTGTAATAGACAGAGCCCTGATGCCTACTCAGAACCAGGTAGTATTTCCCTTTGACTCCCTAGATATATTAGCTGAGTGGATAGGGTGGCCCATTTTAACAAGTCCCTTTTAATGTGATATAGCATGAGTGGCTGTCATCAGGTGTCCCATTTCGGCAGGGTCAGTGAGAGGCGAGTTCATCAGGGAGATGAGGTTGACCTTTGCTTCCAGCCTGCCCTTTCTGTGCCCTGCTTCACCTTAATAGGTTTCCCTGCTCATTCCCTTTGGTTCCCAGTTTCTCTGCCACCAGAAGGGTGTGCGACCAGGCATGCAGACATTGGTAGACATTAACCGACATCACTGTGGCACCTCTCTTTGGCCATTGATTGGTATTTTAAGTCTCAAATATACCAATGGAATGAAAAGATTTGATGTCTGTTAAAGGAATTTTAAACATCAGCAACCAGGTAAAGAAAGATGGAGGTGGTAGTGAACAGGGGAGTTTTCTGCTGTAATCACACCCCATAATAAGCCATTTTCTCTACCTGAGCATAGGAAGGCATTGAATCACTGAGGCACTCAATGAAGATCCCATTAGATTGTGTCTTAGTCTGGGTTCTCTAGAGGAGCAAAACCAATGATATGTATATATATGGAGAGGGAGAAATTTACTTCAAGGAAATGGCTCACACAATTGTAGAGCCTGGCAAGTTCTAAATCTGTAGGTTGAGCAGCAGGCTGGAGACCTCTGCTGGCTCATAAGGGGTGCTGGGGCTGGTGAACCCAAAATCTACAGGTCAGGCATCAGGCTGGAGATCCTGCAGGCTTATATTCCAAGAACCAGAGGTAAGGCGATGAGAAGAGTACTTGCTCTAGAGAGCGAGTTTTGCCAGAACATCCATTTATATGCTGGAGGCAGGCCACACCCCCAAGGAAACTCCCCTTTCAACTGACTGGCTGATAAGGTCATGGAAAGTGATTACATTACATTACATTACGGAAGAGCAACCAGTCCATATCTGCCAAACCACTGAGAATCATAGTCTAGCTAAGTTGACACATAATATTAACTATCACAGACTGTGTGGTCCATAAGAACAGGAATTA
Organism: Trichechus manatus latirostris; assembly: GCF_000243295.1. NCBI lineage: Eukaryota > Metazoa > Chordata > Mammalia > Sirenia > Trichechidae > Trichechus > Trichechus manatus. The sequence continues at coordinate 2,129,554 of NW_004444003.1, forward strand.
TGTCTGCCTAAAAGGAAGGTTAGATCCTTTATTAAAAGGTGCCATTTTAAAGATGCCCTACATTCTTCTCTATAATGTTAAATATAAAAAATTAAAAAAAATACAAAAGTGAATCTGGGATATGTTTATAACTTGGTACATGATCACCTCTGCAGAGAGAAAGAGAAAGATGAGGTAATGGGCCTAAGAAAAGAGGTGACATGGTAGGGGGAGGCATTGTGGATGGGAATTTTCCACACTTGAGTTCCTTTGACATGGCCATGACGTTCATATAATAGCAATTAAAACAAAGATGCTTTACTAATAGTGATGAGTAGGAGGCCATGATTCTAAACAGGGAGAAGAGTGAGAAGGTATGATTTGAATCCAGACAATGTGACCCTCTAAGGATAAGGAGTTATCAAAAGTAGTTGAGGGAGACTTCCGGCAAAATGGCACTCCAGGCAGAAGCACCATGCTGTCCCTCCGCAGCAAAGATCTGAAAAACTAAGCCAAACAGAGAAAACAGCAATCCTGAAACCCTAAAACATCAAATGAAGAGATAAAGAACTCAGCCAAGCACCAAATGCAATGAGAAAACTGACAGAGAATGGAGAGCAACGAGAGATTCATGCAGAGGTCCCCTATCAGCTAACGCTGTACAGATCTGCCGTCTTGGACTCCTATCGGAGACCAGCAAACGGGTACGAGAAAGCAGCTTCATGGAGCTTCCAGCAGAAGATAAAATTTGCGATATACACTTTCCCACCCCCCACCCTTCTTCACCCCCACTTGGCCTCCTCTGCTTCCTGCGACCACAGTTTCTTGTCCAAGAAGCACCAGCTGCTTGGATTCCACCTGCCCGCACTGGCTGGCTCCCTGAGTGCCATTTGTTGGCTGCTGGTAATGCTTTTTCCCACTTCTTTTGATTTCTTCCTTACTTCTCACCACCTCCCCCTTCTCTCGCTCAAATACCTGGCTCCCGGCGCCATCTTTGCTTCTTCCTGAGGGGCTGCAGAACTCCATTTGAGTGTGGAACTACTTCCCGGTCTGGGCTGCCAAGCTGGTGGGATCCCTGGGCTTTTGTTTGTTTCTTTTGAATTGTTTGTTTGTTTTCTTTTTGTTTTCTCCAGTTGGGAGCCCGTTCTGGCTGGGCGGTGCTGTGCGGCTTGGAACCTACCCCTCAGCTTGCACAAACGTGCAGAAGGATCCCTGAGGGCATGGCTTTTTTAATTTTTTTCTGTTTTTTAAGGGGCTTTTCTTGTTCTTTTTTAAAAAAATTTGTTTTGTTTTCTTTGTCCTCTTTTTCCCTTTTTGTCTTTCTTCATTACTCAGTTTCTCATCTCTCTATACCTTCCTTCTCTTCCTGTTCCCTGAATACCTGGCGCTGAATACTTCTATGACTTCTTGCAACACCTGAGAACAACTTCCCCAGACCTCGTAGCCGCACCGGTGGGATCCCTGGGAGCTTTGCTGTTCTTTTTCCTTTCTAATTTTTATTATTCATTCTTTTCTTTTCTTTTTTCTTCTTCTTCCCCTTTTTGTATTTCTCCATTTCATAGTTTCTCATCTTTCCACTCCAATGGTAAGCTCTCCTAGCACTCTTTTTTGTTTGTTTGTATGTTTTTGGCTCCTGTTCCTCTCTCATCTCTTCAATATCCCTCTTAGCTCAACTCATAACAATCTCCCCATCCATCCTGCCTACCTGCACAGTGTGCTTGGCATCGCACCATCAAGCAGCATGGGCACGGCCTACCAGAACCTGCCCTGTACTGATTACCGACCGGCCTTGGTGGCTGTAGTAAGTGCCACAAACTACCCATCCCAATAACTCCTCTTCAGCTAGACCTGCCCTGCCATACTATATCTGAGCAACTGACTCTGCCAATTGGAGAAGGAGGCGAAAAATATCGTGCCCACAGATGAGGAAACAAAGAACACACAGCCCGCCTGCTCAGACATAGCCAAATTAAAAAAAAAAAAGGAAGCAACAAACAAATTTACAATCAATGAATGAGAAAAATAACTACTGAATGCCTCGAAGACAGCAGACAATATCAAAACGTTTACAAAAACAGGACAGGATGGTTCCAATAGGCATCCAAAATAAAACACCAGATGACTTTCCAGTGGAAGAAAAGGTACTCGAACTACTTGATAGGGAATTCAAATCTCTAATACTCAGAATTAGCCAAGAGTTGAAGCAAAAAGCAGATGAAAATGAGGAAAAAATAGACAAATTCATGGAAAATAGAGACAAAAAAAAAAAATGGAAGAATTCAGGAAAATAATGCAGGAAAAAAATGCCAAAATAAATTCACAACTAGAAATTATACAAAAACAACAATTAGAAATCCAAAAGATAAACAACAAGATTTCAGAAATCGACGGTGTCATAGAGGGCTGAGAAGCAGATTTGAAACAGTGGAAGACAGAATCAGTGGAATTGAAAACAAACACTTGGATACAACTCTGTTCGAGGAAAACTCAGAAAAAAGAACAAAGAAAAATGAAGAGACCCAGAGAGTTATATGAGATACAATCGAAAGCAAAAATTTTCATGTGATCGGAGTTCCAGAAGAGGGGGAGAAAACAGAAAACACAGAGAGGATCATTGAAGAACTACTGACAGAAAACTTCCCCAATATCATGAAAGATGAAAAGCTGGCCATCCAAGAAGCTCATATATGATAGATATCAAAAGAAAATCACCAAGGCATATCATAATCACACTTGCCAAAACCAAAGACAGACAAAGAATCCTGAGAGTAGCTTGTGAAAAACAGGAAGTCACATACAGAGGAGAAACAATAAGACTAAGCTCAGATTATTTGGCAGAAACCAGGCAGGCAAGAAAGCAATGGGATGACGTATATAAAACCTTGAAAGAAAAGAATTGCCAGCCAAGAATAATATATCCTGCAAAACTCTCATTCAAATATGGTGGTGAAATTAGGACAATTCCAGATAAACATAAATTAAGGGAATATGTAAAAACCAAACCAAACTTACAAGAATTATTAAAGGGAGTCCTTTGACCTGAGAAAAACAACTTCAGCTCACAGGCTGAATCTAGGACGCAGGATCGTACCAGCCAGATACCAATCTAGGAAAAGAACTCTCAAGGACTATCCAAAACCAAAAGAAATACGACAGGGAATCAGAGCAGTCAATCTGTAAATGACAACAACATCAGAACAATAAAACAGGGAATAAATGGTGTAGGTACAGAACCTTCTAATAGAGAGGAAGGCAAGGCGATACCAAGTAATAATAGACTGCTTCAAACTTAGAAAGAAAAGGGTAAATTTCATGGTAACCACAAAGAAAGTTAACAAACATACTCATAAAAATAAAGAGGAAAAACATAAAGTCTCAGCAAAAACAAAACCTACAAAAGCAAAAGGAATTAAAAAAAAAAAATCCAC
>NW_004444003.1:2137848-2170704 GCF_000243295.1 Trichechus manatus latirostris
TGTTTAATGAGAAACTATTTGTTCTGTAAACCTTCACCTAAAGTACAATTAAAAAAAAAAAAAAGTAGCTGAGGACAGGGAGAGAAACTAGTTTCCCTCTTCTCACCTGGGCTTTATGCCTCCTTTCTCAGCAGCTGCTGTACCAAAAGCACTCTTCTTTTCCCTGGGTATTCACTCTTCCCTTTTTGCCTTTCCATGGAATGTGTGCCTTTTATGGAAGCTTCTATCATTGCTCTGTCTTTTTACTTTAGAGAAGGCATTTTGTGATGAGCCATTATTTGATTTCTTTCTATTCCACTGGAAGGCCCTTGGAACAACAAGCCAAGCACCGTGTATACATGCAATAGTCCGTAAAAGGCATTAACGTTGAATAAGATTAAAACTGAACATTTCTTTTTTAGTACAGAGACTACGTTTACAGCTGACATAAAGAAACTACAGATTCTACCCTTAATAATTGTATTGGCAGCCAAGTGAATAGAAACTATGTCATACCAGTTTTCTAGAGAAATTCATAACTTTTCAGAGGTGGCAGGCACATCCTACCTTCATTTATTCATTCATTCTCTTGAGGACAGAGAGAGGGATGAATGGAGTGGCTAGACTTTCTTGTTTTTTATTGTGGTGAAAATATACACAACAAAAACATACGCCGTCTCAACAATTTCTTCATGTACAATTCAGTGACATTGATTACTTTCTTCAAGTTGTGCGACCATTCTCGCTATCCTTTTCTGAATCATTCCATCACCATTAACATAAATTCAATGCCCCTTAAGCAAAAACTTCCCCTTACCCCCTCTCTTACCACCCCTGGTAACCACTGATAATCTTGATTTCTATATATTTGCTTATTTCATATAAGTGAGATCATACAGTATTTGTCCCTTCACAACTGACTTATTTTGCTCCGCATGATGTTTTCTAGGTTCATCCATGTTGTGGCATACATCAGGACTTCATTTCTCTTTATGGCTGAGTAATATTCCGCTATACACACATACCAAATTTTGTTTATCCATGCATCTGTTGATAGACATTTTGGTTGTTTTCACCTTTTGGCTATTGTGAAAAGTGCTACAATGAACATTGGTGTCTTAGTCATCTAGTGCTGCTATAACAGGAATACCAAAAGTAGATGGTTTTAACAAAGAGAAGTTTACTTCCTCACTGTTAAAGTAGGCTAAAAGTCCAAATTCAGGGCACTGGCTCCAGGGGAAGGCTTTTTCTCTCTGTTGGCCTTCTTCTCTTCGGTGTTCCCCTGGACTAGGAGCTTCTCTGCACAGGGACCCCGGTCCAAACGACACGCTCTGCTCCCGGAACTGTTTTCTTGATGGTATGAGGTCCCCAACTCTCTGCTTGCTTCCCTTTCCTCTTATCTCTTGAGAGATAAAAGGTTGTACAGGCCACACCCCAGGGAAACTCCCTTTACCTCGGATTAGGGATGTGACCTGGGTAAAGGTGGTGTTACAATCCCACTCTAATCCTCTTTAACATAAAATTACAATCACAAAATGGAGGCCAACCACACAATTCTGGGAATCATGGCCCAGCCAAATTGATACACACATTTTTTGGGGGACATAATTCAAACCATGACAATTGGTGCAGAGGTTTCTGTTTGCGTTCCTGCCTTCACTTCTTCTGGTTATATACTAAGAACTGGGATTTCTGCCTCATATGGTAGTTCTATGTTCAACTTTTTAAGCAAGTACCAAATTGTTTTCTACAATTGTACCACTTGACATCTCTACCCAGCTATAGGGTCACTATGAGCTAGAATTGACTCAATGGCAACCGGTGTTTTTTGGGGGATTTTTTTTTTTTTTTTGGTATGCTTTCTTGAGAGAAAGAGTTGTATCCTTTCTGATAGCTATGTTAAAAAAAAAAAAAGTGAAAAGTATTTTTAAAATGTTGGCTCAGTCTTGCCATTTTTCTTGCCCATGTACTGCTTTAGAAACAGACTAAGATTTTTGGATGTTGAGAGGACTTTCAAATGTGTTTAGAAGTCAAGGATGTCTTGTGGAATCCATATTATCGTTTAGGTTACACTTGACCTGTACTGTCAGGGCCTAGAAGGTTGCAACGCTTTGATCGTAAGAGGGGGAAATCCTGTAAGTTTAAGCCATTTATGACAGCCATAGGCTTTCATCAGAACCTTCTCTTCTTGCTAAGATCCCCAGAGCTGAGTGGGGCCCAGCACACTTTCAGCTGTCGGTATCATATGCATTCAGTCAAGGTCTCATTTCCTGTGGTTTGTAAGTTTCTTAAGCATGAAGTAACAAACCCCAACTGGCGAAAATTTCTTCAACTAAAAGTGGATGCAAGAAGGAAAAAAAAATGTATTCTTGTAACCTTTACAGGGTGAGACCAGGGTAATACACTGAGAGGCTCCTTCGGTGACATGATGTTGCTGTATGTGTGAGGCTGGCCCCTTTGGGAAGGTCTGCTATGCTTAGATTCATGCCTTCTTGCTGGGAGTCATGAGAGGTGATAAAATGAGACCCACTTTCTGATCATTCAAAAAAATAGCGTGTCTGCTTTTACTTTCCTGTCATGGTAGAACAGTTAAAAGTGACGTTTCCACCCAAACCAACTACAGTTCAGGCTTGTCTCTACTTTGATCGTACAAAAAAGTTACTTGTCTTCTGTACAGATTTTTCTGAGGCTCCGGCCAAAGAATGAATAGAGAACTGTTTAGACAAGAGGGTTAGAAGTTTCGAAGGGGGCTGGTGGTTTGTATTTGAAATGCATGGCTTGCCTCATCACCTCCTTTCAGACCTTTGCTCTCAGTGAGTTCTTCCTGGACTACTACATGCAAAACTACAACCTCTCCTTCAGTCCTTACCTCCTGGCCCTGCCTTATTTTTCTGCAAACCCCTTATCATCATCATCTGACACAATATATAGTTAACTTGTTTTTTGTCTGTCCTCCTCTTCTAGAATGTAAGCTCCATGAAGGCAGGGATTTTTTACCATTTTATTTGCTTCTACATACATAATGAATGCCTAGAACAGTACCTGACATATAGTAGGTTCTCAATAAATATTTGTTGCGTGAAGAAGGAATGCTTGTTCTTTTCTTTCAAACTGTTGCTAAAGTAACTAGATCAATCAGAAACTGAAGATTATGAGTATCTTTTTCTACTTGTTTTTCCCCCCAGCTCCCAGCACAATGCGTAGAGTATGAAATAACGCGAAATAAAATAGAATACTAAAGAACTCATAAAAAACTTCCTTGCCCTGTACTTCACCAAACCTGATATCCTTTTCCAGCTATTGATCCATCCTGATGATGTGCCCAAAGCAAGTGAGTTGGACAGTGTTCTGTTGTGATCCATAAGGTTTTCACTGGCAAATTTTCAGAAGTTTGAATAAAATGCTCATGTATGAATAAATGAGTGAATGAATAGAAGTCTGGTTCACAACACGACTTTTGATATAAAAAACTGTTGTTCATTTGGATATTTAACAAACATGAAGTGAACCATGGTAATGACATAAAGGATTCAAAGATCAATCAGACGTGAATCTTGCCTTCAAGGAGCTAAAATGCTTTTATTCTAAGTTCACTTTCTTCCATTTCCTTAACCCTAGGACAGATGGTCTGAGCGTTCATGGGAGACCTTATATAAGGGAAAATGCTGCTGGGGGTTTTAGATAATTTTCAGTAAAGACCTGATCCCTAAACTCCTTTATGGGACTTAACACATCTTTATTTTAGTCTAAGAAATCCCACTATTTTGTTTCTATTTCAAAGAATTGTGATTGGATTTTTGCTATCATTTAAATTCTTTCAAAGAAGTGAAGGTGGTAGCATGCTTGTTACTGGAGATTTACCAGAGGAACACTGACCTAGGAAAGTGATTTCATTCCCCATCCAAGAACTAGAGAAGCTGCTGAACAGGATGCTATGGGTTCTAACATATATTCATACAGCAAGATAGATAGATAGGTACCTCCAAATCAACTCTGACTCATGGTAACCTTTTCTACAACAGAATGAAACATTGTCCAGTTTTGCGTCATTTTCACAATCAATTGCCTGCATATTTGAGTCCATCATTGTAACTATTGTGCCAGTTCATCTCACTGAGGGTCTCCCTCGCTCTTCCTGGCTCTCTACTTCACCAAACATGATGTCCTCCTCCAGTGATTGATCCCTCCTGGTGACATGTCCAAAACAAGGAAGTCAGACAATATTCTGTTGTGATCCATAAGGTTTTCACTGGCTAGTTTTCAGAAGTCAATCACAAGGCGTTTCTTCCTAGTCTGTCTTAGTCTGGAAGCTCCGTTGAAACCTGTCCACCATGGGTGACCCTGCTGGTATTTGAAGTACTAGTGGCATAGCTTCCACATCACAGCAACACACAAGCCAACCACAGTACAACAAACTCACCGATGGCTGGTGGATTCATAAAGAGGGAGATGTTTGTAGAATTTATTTACAGATCCTTCATTATCACATTTGAGTGACTCAAAACTCTAAAAAATCCTCTTTACTGTAGGGTCGATTCCGACTCATAGCTACCCTATAGGACAGAGTAGAACTGCCCCCATAGGGTTTCCAAGGAGCGGCTGGTGGATTTGAACTGCCGACCCTTTGTTTAGCAGCCATAGCTCTTAACCATTACACCACCAGGGCTCCTCTGAGTGACAAGGAGAAAGTAAACTAAATTTTTTGGCTAGATTTTTTCTCCACCTGTGAAATGAGTTGGAATCACCCTAGAATCCAAAAAGATATTTCTTTAGCGATCGGGGGCGGGCGGTGCAGGGGAGACTTCTTGGCCTGTTTATTAAAGACCTTCCAATCTCGTTTCAGCTCCCTATCGTTTTGTATTGACAACGCCTCTGAATAATGAAATAGGGTTTCAAAGTTCTCAGAACTCTTCCAGCAAAATCTATTAAGTGATATTACTACCTACAGCTTTAAAACCACAGCACCCATCCTCCTCAGGGTCACCCAGAAAGCAATCCCTGCTTTTTCCTCTCTCTTCATGAGCAACAAGCCATTTACTGTTTGTAAAAGGGAAAATATAAATATAATGAGAGTTTGGTTTAGTCCTCCATGTTCAAGGTATACCTGATACATTGCTGTTGATTGACTGGGCACCTGTACTTCAAATAGGTGCTTTAAAGAGTTGATACACCTGCTTAGCCAACTGTTTACTTTTGATATTGTGCCCACATGTCCCATGAGACACCTCAATAGCTTTATTGAGTACTACTTTCCATCCAACCTTATTTACTCTTAACACAGTGGAAACTGAGGCACAGATTTTTCCAGAAGTTTACGCAGGTTAAGGTGAGTCAGTTACCAGGAATGAAAGTTTCAGGGCCTCCCTGTAATCCAGTGTGGTAACACTCAGAGCAAAAGTGCCTGTTTTTTTTATGCCGCAAGATGTGTTTCTACATTACTTCATTTAAAAAAAAAAAAATTTTCTTATTTGTTTGTTTAAAATTTAATGTTGGCCCCTTTGTAAAAACCCCTTAGAGGAGAAAGAATTGTGAAGGTGACATTAGCGTACAAAATCAGAAATTATTGAAGTAGCACATGCGTTAAGTAAATCAAATTGTGAAGTAATGGTCTTTAAATGTTTCCCCCCGGAGGAATCTTTCTACCCACTTCCTTCTTACTTACTTCCCTCACATGTGAATAAAAGATGGAACTTGCATTACATGCTGTGGATGTGGATGCCTGACTTACCTCCTCCTTGGAGTGTGTGTACCTTTTCTCTCATTCTCAGGGTATGGAGGGTGAAAATTATCTAAAAATTCCAGCTAATTGTCACAAATGTTCATAAAAGAGAAAACTGGCAGTTTTTAATTCTCAAAGCTTGTTGTCGTTTCTTCTATTTACTCACCTTTCCCTGCAAATATTTACACGAAGTGAATTTTTGGTCCCAGAGGTCCCTTGAGTAGTCAGCTTTGTTATTTCCCTCCTCTCCTCCCACTCTGAATCAACTTGGCTTCAGAGCAAACATGCCTTACTATACACTCAAATGTTTCATGGTGCGTCAGCAGCTGCTCCAGAATTTCTATATAGGAAGGGTGCAGAGTTGGCAATGTGGTTGAAAAGAGACTAAGGGACTTGCTCTAAAGTTTAGTTTGCACAGCACTTTACTTAATATCAGAAAATGTCAACTGTCCGTATCAAAGATAGAAGAGGAGGGGCTGAAGAACTTAGGTGTGTGCCTCACCCATGTCGCCATGCCCTTCCACCCCAGTGCACACCGGCCCGACTTCCGGCACCTGCATGCCTCTGCCTGAAGGCTTTCCTCTACCCCTAGCCCTGCTATAACACCCCTCAGGACTAGCCCTCAACCAATCACTGGTGTGATTTGCTCCCACTCATTGACCCTTCTTGGGAAAAAGATATGGCAGTCTGCTTCTGTAAAGATTAAAAAACAAACAAACAAACAAACCCGTTGCCACTAAGTCTATGCCGACTCATAGCGACCCTATAGGACAGAGTAGAACTGCCCCCATAGAGTTTCCAAGGAGCGGCTGGTGGATTTGAACTCGTAGCTTTTAACCGCTACACCACCAGGGTTTATAGTCTTGGAGACCCTATGGGGCAGTTCTAGTCTGTCCCACAGGGTCGTTATGAGTTGGAATCGACTTGGCCACAGTAGGTTTTCATTGTCCCTTGGTAGGATCACTGTAAAGCGTGCATTCTACACCCACTCCCAGAGCTTCCCCGGTTATGCGTCAATCGTCCACAGTGGTAGCTGGCTCAATAGTATTGACTGCTCCCCTTTCCCTGTCTCACCCCCCCACTCCCTTTCTTCCTGGTGTTTCCTTTATCTCCCAGATAAACTGCCTCCACCTGAATCTTTGTCTCAGGGTTTGCTCCTGGGGGAACCTAATCTAAGAGGGGGTCCCTAGGGGCAGTCACTGCATTGAACACAACTATAACATATTTGGAGAAAAAAATAATAATAATGCAAAATAGCTGCTTTGATTACTGTCTCATTAATTGGTCAAAATGGTGGCATTCCCAGGCTTCTGAAAATTATTTGAATTTTCCTGAATGCTGTGGTCTACCTAGTGCTTTGAACCAGTTTGAAGCTCAGCTGCTAATGAAAAGGTTGGAGGTTTGAGTCTACCCAGAGGCACCTCAGAAGAAAGACCTGGTGATCTACTTCTGGAAAAAATTAGCCATTGAAAACTCTATGGAGCACTGTCCTACTCTGACACACATGGGGGCGCCATGAGTTGGAGTCAACTGGATGGCAACTGGCTGTGTTCTCTCCATATGTGTCCCATGGGGATGTTGAATGATAGGTAAAAAGGAAGGTGGTTTTCCATCTTGAAGTTGACTGCCACAAAGCATTATTTACTTAAATACTGCCATATTTGACTCAATTTGAGCATGCTTAACTCTATGGGGCAGTTCTACTCTGTCTAGGGTCTCTATGAGTTGGAATTGACTCAATGGCAATGAGTTCGGGTTTTTTTTGTTTGACACTTGAGTTTAAGAGTGAATTTGAATAATACATTCAGTTATTTTTTAGCCCCCAAACATGAACTCTAATACTTGGCTTAATCTCTGATTGATTGTGGTTGAATTTACATAGTCAGTTATTCTGTTTTCAGCCTTTTTTTTTTTTAATCATCTTAGAAAAAACATATCTGCTTCTTATCCTTCATCACAGGGAGATGATGAGAGAAAGAGAGACAATAAAATACAATAGTAAAATGTTAATGAAGACCTTTCTCTGATGAATTATGGCTGAGGGTTAACATGCAGCCTGTGCTTCACACAGAAATTCAGAAAACAGTTAAGTAATTCTGAAAACCTCAGTAGGTGGTTTTAACTGCTTACAAATGATGTTACAAACAGAGCAATCTCAGCTTGTAGATGTGTGTTGTTTGTTCTTCGGTCTTTAAAACGTTTTCAAATTTGTTGTTAATGTTAAAAAAACTAGAAAATATCACATAAAAATCTAGGTTTCAATTTCTCTCGGGAAATTGTAAGAACTGATCAAACCTGGCTTGTATTCCTAAGTAGTAAAAAAATAATTATAAAATCAACTTGAGTTGCTTTCTTTAGATGATACATCCCTACCTTGCCAGGTCTCTGCAGGCATTTGAATTTTAAACCCTTGGTTTATGACATGGGGAGAAATTCGACTGGAAAAAGGGTGGGGGAGGGGGATCAAGCCCACAAACAAATAACAAACCTTACACATTTTCAGGCAAGAAGAAACTCTTCCTCAGATGTTTATAGTTCTGTGGAGAGTACCGTGGTTTTGCTCCTTGAGCAGAAATCTGTTCTTTGGCTGTCGTGTGAGGAGCAGGTAGACTATGTGGAGGCCATTGCTATGGAAACAGGGGAGGAAGTAGGAGCCTCCAGCTTACCTCAGCCCTGGATCTTTACACAATACCCTGAAGCTCCCTGTAGTTACATTTTCCTCTGTGTAAGAGGCTAATACTATGCTATTCAGAGGCTTTTCATGATTGCAGTAATGGAGGATTACAGAACGTTCTGAAGCTATGAAGGGTATCAGCAGGAAATGGAACTATTTAATGAGTGGGTGTGGCTGAAGAGTTAGAAATACAGTTCCAGCTTGCACCATAATGACGCTGGAAGTTGGAGGTCTCAGGGAAAGCTACCAGCTTCTCCTGCAAGCCTTCAACTTTCAAGGGAACTGAGAGGTCAGCTAGTTCTCTGCATAGGGCTGGAGTGAACAACGCCTGTTTCTGCTCTTGCTGATGATGTAGAATTCCCTTTGTGAGCATTTGCCTAGCTGGCTGTGTGCCTGGCACCTTTTAGATGGATTTTGATCAAGCATGACTCCAGTGTGAGAAGCAATCATGGAAAATTTCAGCCATTCTCTCCAAGGAGAAACTGACGAAAGGGACAAATTGCCCTTGGCTTTTTGCTGAGCCACATAAGCAGAACAGATTAAAAAAAAAAAATTCAGGGCACATTTTGCAAAGGCCCAATTCTAGTATTTGGGCTTGATTCTAAGTGCTCTGGCATCGATTTATTTGGTCACATGTTTAGTTTGTTCATATGTTCAATAAGCACTTATGGGGTGCCTCTAGGTCAGGCCTTAGGTTTTGCCATCTTGGTGTTATGTTCATGCAGAGCCACTTAGTGCTGTAAACCCTGATGCCCACTGTAGTGGGTTGAATGGTGGCCCTATTACAGAGGTCCTCAGGCTGCAGAAAATTCCACTGCAGCTTGCTTGGCTTCCTCCCCTACAATTTTGCGTTAGAATCCCAGTTCCTTTGCTTGGCCTGCCTCGCAAAAATCCTGGCACCTACGTAGTATGATTTAGAATATTGCTGACGTAACTTGTATGAACTCCTTACTTATAAACCCCTTGAAAATAACTTTTCTCCCACCATCACAGAAGCTATCTTGGCATGAGCAGCTCTGACTGCCTCCTTTCCTTCTGAACGAAATCAAGGTGCCTTTTCAGCTCTCCCACCTTGGTCTCTCGTTTATTGGCCAACATGAGTCATGCTGAGCAGAACCTGGGGTCTCCTCCAGTGACAGCTTCTCAAAAGATATGTCCACATCTTAATCCCTGGGGCCTCTGGATGTGACCTTATTTGGGGAAAGGGTTTTTGCATGTCATTAAGATGTAATTAAGCTAAGTATCTCAATAGGAGATCATCCTGGATTATATGAGTGGGCCCTAAGTCCAATGACAGGATTCCTTATAAAGACAGAAGAGGAGAAGACATGGAGAAGAAGAGAAGGTCACGTGAAAACAGAGGCAGAAATGGGAATGATGCAGCCAAGGAAGCCAAGGAATGCCTGGAGCCAGGAGAAGCTGGAAGAGGCAAGGAAAGATTCTCCCCTAGAGCCTTCCGAGGGAGTACAGCCCTGACAACACCTTGATTTCAGATTCTGCCTCCAGAACTGTGAGGATAAGTTTCTGTTGTTTTAAGCTACCCAGTTTGTGGTCATTTGTCATAGCAGCCCTAGTGGTGCAGTGGTTAAGTGCTTGTTGACAGTTCGATCCCCCCAGCCTCTCCACAGGAGAAAGATGTGGCTGTCTGCTTCCCTAAAGATTAACAGTTTTGGAAACCTTGTGGGGCAGTTATACTCTGTCCTATAGGGTTGTTATGAGTCGGAATCGACTTGATGGCAGTGAGTTTGGTGGTTTTGTTTGTTTAGGAAACTAATATGGCCATGTTTCCACAGGTTTATACTTTATAATTTTTTCTGTGGCTGAATTCTTTTCAGGCTCCCCTGCTATAAGTGAATTCACAGTACATAGTTTCTTCCAACAACTTGAAAAAGCTTGAAGAAAACAAAGAGCTGTAATGATTCTGGCAGATGACTACAACTCTCTCTGCTCCTTATCACTAGCAGCCCTTCCATTACATCCCGACTTAATTGGGTTCAGCTGCCATTTTTTATTTTAGCATATTCAAGATCATATTATCTGAAATGGTCTTTTCTAACAACTGAATACAAAACATCTGGTAACTGTGTTTGTCTTGATATTATAACAATAAAAATAGTTAATATTTATAAAGTACTCACAATGCATTAGGCACTGTGCAAGATGCTTTAAATGGATTTCTTATTCAATATTCCTTAACAGCCCTATGAAGTAGAGACTATATTATCCTCACTCTGCAGATGAGAAAACTCAAGCTTAAAGATTAATTTATCCAAAGTCCCAGAGTAAGAAGGGGCTGGAGCCAGGACTCAGCCTAGGCCTACTTGAATCAAAAGCCCCATACTCTTAACCATTTCAGCAATACGGCCTCTGGAAAGAATGGAGAGTTATTGAGCAGTACCTACTGAGAAAGTTGCTAGTTAATTTTATACCCCTCTGATCTGAGCATGTTGATGACCAGCAGGGGCAGATTATCCAATAGGTAAGGTAAGCACGGTGCTTACCTTGCTTACCAGGTCATCTGTAGTGTACAATTTCACATTTTTTCACCACATCAAAGATTCTGTTTCTAGGTATGTCTGGCATCTGTCTCTCTCCCAACCCCACAGCACCTTCCTACAGAATCAAAGCCTCTTTTTAAATTTACAATCCCTTACAGGGGCAGATGACCCAGTAAGCAAGGTAAGCATGGGTTTACTTTTGCTTACTTACGAATCTGTAGTGAAGAACTTCACATGGGTTTCACCACATTAAAGAAATCCATGTGAAATTGTTCACTACAGATAATCTGGTAAAAAGGTGAGCACTGTGCTTACCTTGCTTATTAGATAATCTGCTCCTGATCACCAGGGATCTTAGATGTGGTACCTTTTAAAAAGTCTAATCCTTCTTGGTTCCCTGTCAGGAGGGAGTATTGGAGTAGGTAGGGTGAGGTTCCTAGAATTTGCCACAGGCATCAAATAATCTTGCTTTGATTGGGATGAAGTTTAGAAATGAGAGTCTTAGCCTTTTTTTTTTTTTTTAAACAATTTTGTGAAGTTGAGTATCTATAGTTTAAATCTGACTTCAGTCTATTAGGACATTGTGTTTGCATTTGGTAGAATCAAAGACAATAACGTCTCCCAAACTTGGCTCTCCTTTCTGACTGTACAATTTCTGTTCATGGTGCCACCATCCATCCTGACTTCAGGCGTCAATGTTACGCTTGATTCCTTCTTTCCACTTGACCTCTATATCAATCCTATTGACTTCCGCTGCGTTATTTCTCATATCTATCCCAAATTTGCCAGTCCTCCTGTCACACTCTTGCTTATGTCATTCCTTCATACCCAAACTATTATAATCATTTCCTAACTGGTCTTCATGCCTGCAGGCTTTACCTGCTCTTATGCATCCACATACCCCTATCAGAGTATCTACTTACCTATTCAGATCATAACTAGACTTGGAAGGCCCAAGTCGAATTCTACAGTTTCAATGAAGTCTTCCCTGGCCATACCAAGAAACAGTCTCTCTGATACTTCTCTTATGGCCTATAATTTGTGGTTATATGTAAGCATGTGTTATCTTTTCTGGCAAAGACTGTTAGTTTTTTATTCGTTATTCATATTCTCTTCTTTAGCTTCGAGTCCTGATACTGTTGGGTGCAGTTATAGGCCCAGTTATAAAATTACATTTCCCAATGAGATATAAGCTGAGATTGTCAGGTGAATTCTTAGTTTAATTCCCCCAGAAGCAGACCCTGAGACAAAGATTCTAGTACACCTTGTTCAGTGTAGAATTGTACTCTATAGGGTTTTCAGTGGCTGATTTTTCAGAAGCAGATTGCGAAGCCTTTATTCTGTGGCACCTCTAGGTGGACACGAACCTCCAACTTTTCAGTTAGCAGCCAAACATGTTAACTGTTTACACTACTCATGGACTCCAGGTAGCAGAAAGGGGCAGTAAAACAGGGTAAAGAAGGCAGTCAAAAAAAGGTTAGTTATTAAGGAATAATCACTTCAGTGACTGGAGCTTCATCCTACTGTGGAACTCTGGAATGTACCTCAGGTGCTGGCAGTTTGAAGTTGGGGTGATGTGTACTGAAGAGGTAAGAGTAGGGGAATATAGCTGAGGTGGCATCAACAGCTATTACAGTTGGGTTTCTGGGACAGCTCCCTCAAGAAAGCACACCCTTCCTCCTTCTTCCTGTCTGCAACATAGACAGGATGTTATGGCAGCCATCTTGGACCATGTGGTGGCCTTGAAGATGGACACTATGTGTTGAGGATAAAATCAAAAACCAAACCCGTTGCTATCAAGCCGATTTTGACTCATAGTGACCCTATAAGAGAGTATAACTGCCCCATAGGATTTCCAAGGAGCGGCTGGTGGATTCTAACTGCTCACCTATTGGTTAGCAGCCATAGCTCTTAACCACTGCACCAGCAGGGCTCCATGTGTTGAGGATAGTGGAGGGAAAACATAGGTGAAGCTTTGGTCCCTGATGACCATGGAGCTGCAATACCAACTCTGGACTACCTACCTGTGGGCTTCTTTTATGCAAAAGCATGAAAAAATAAAAACCTCTACCTTATTTACACCACTGTTATTTATAGCCAGACTTAATCCTGATATGTTTCTCTTACAAGACCAGGAAGCTTCTTAAGAGGAGGAGCATATCTGCATATTTTTATCTCCTTCAAAGCACACTCAGCACAGTGCACATAGAACCAAGTCTTCAATAAATCTTTGTGAAATGGATTAATATAATTCAACAAACTTTGAGGACTATGTGTAAAGCACTGTATTGGGTCATGACTGGATCTGAAGATGACTAAAACAGTGTCTCTACTTTTAAAAAGTAATAATAAAATTATATTTTTTATTAAGCTTAAATTCATTTAAACAACAAAACAAAACAGCAAAATCTCCATGCATCATGATATTCTGTCTCCACCCAACAAGGCTATTTTAATCAATGTCAAGATCTTGACATGTCTGCCAAAATGACTTAGAAATCAGGAAGAGAATTTATCTAGATCTGGGAAAAGTAAAAATAAACCCTAGCTTAAGGGAAATCTGAATTGCCACTGTTTATCTTATTTTCCTCCCAGGCATTATTTTCCACTAGTAAATGAGAAAGGAAGAAAAATATGTCTCAGTAGTCAAACCCCCTGGGGGCCTGACTCTCTCTTTAACAGCCATGTCCCCTCACAAGCTGAGGCGTCTATCCAGTCTGGTAGACACAGTCAGACATGGTCACGGTTAACCAGGAAAAACAAGTTATAAAAGAATAGAGATGTGGGGGAAGAAAGCACCAACCAAAATCATACAGCCACTATGTGTCCTTTCTCAGGCTTGCTTAGACTAATGGGGAGCAGATTTCTAAAAGCCATTCTTAATGTACCCAGGTGACAAGCTTTTGGGGATCATTCCAGACTTACTAAAATAGCCACTGCCTTCTGTGGAGTTGACACCTACTGAAGATTTATGAAGTGGAGAATGCAAGACAGGCAATAAAGGAGCTTTTTGTAGCCAAATAAGTGATTTGCACCCTAGGGCCGAAACATGGTGAGGTCTCACCCATGAAAAGAACTGAATTTTCCCAAGGACTTGTCATAAATCCTGAGGCTGGGGTTCTGACATAATTAGGCCATTCTTAGGGTGTGTTTCCCTCTCCCCACCACACCCAGTGGATTAGCATTTTCAATTTTGAACTTAATCTCTTACAAAAAGACCATGGCTGATTATTATTTTAGGGATGCTGCTAATGGATCCCCTCATGACATTTGATGAACATATACAAGGTTTTGCTTCCTATGTGCATTCACACTGAGTAAAGAGATTAATATTTATCGAGCATCTACTAGACCAGACCCTCTATATCACTTCTTATAATTAAGGGGGTTATTTATTTCCTGCTTTGCACAGCTGGTCATAAAGATGATGGAATAGAGGAAGCATATAAGAAAGACTTCTCCAGCCTGTCACATGAGAAGAGAGAGATTTCTGCATTTTGTAGTAAGCACAATCATTCCAATGCTTGCATTCATATAGCATTCTTCATAATAATTTCATAATCATCATCTTCAATCTGTCACAATAAGACCTTGATATAGAATGGGACAGATGTATTTTCACTTTATAGGTAAAAAATTGAGTCAAGGAGAAATTACATGACTTACGGTCATGTGGCAAATTAGAAGTAAAACCACAATGAAACTCTCACAGTATGTGACTTTTAGCACAAAAGAAAATATTAGTCATGTTTGTAGTATTTACTTTTGCTAATGTATACCGTACTAATGGGCTTCCAAGGTCAAACATGTTGAATTCAAATCCCAGCACAACCACTGGTTTGTTGTGTGACTTTGGGAACTTTCCCAATCTGTACAATAGGATAACACGACCTATCTCATCAGGCAGGAGGGAAGATAACACAATATAATATATGGAACGCACAATGTCAGGCACATAGTAAAGGGCTAAATTAAATGAGAGGAGTGCCTGGAACATAGTAAGCATTCAATAATTGCTAGGCATCATCATTATGATTGTTGTATTAGAGGAAATACAACCAGAAGAGAGGATTTCGAGACTTTAACTCGTGTATTCTGGACACGTCATCATGGTTGGTTACGTGGAGGGTCAGCGAAGGTAAGGGAGGCCTTTGGTGAGATAGAATGACACAGTGGCCAAAACAATGGACTCAATGATCATGAAGATGGCACAGGACCAGGCAACATTTCATTCTGTCATATATAAGGTCACTATGTGTTAGAGCCAACTTGACCACAACTAACAATACCATTGTTGTTGTAGGTGCTCAGTAAATGGCCTTTCCCTCCACAGGGCTGCCATCTTACTGCAATAACAGGATTAAGTAGACAGAGGGAGAGAGAATAAGCAGACAAAGAGGGAGAGGAAATAGCCTTCATTCTAGTACTTTATCTCTTCATTACTGGTATTATTAGGTAATTTCTAAATAAATAACAACATCTTTAAAATCTTACACTGGGCAGATGTTTTCTTATGTCTCTGCCCAAAGTGACTTTGTTTAAGTTACCCTCTGGAATTATTTCCTGACCACCTGTAATAGTGCTGAGGTCATGTTCATAGACTCAGTCATGTCAAACTCACTTAACTTGGCTCTCCATCTGTTTGTCTCACCTAAATACAGTGCTCAACGCAGCTACTTTCATTTCCTCAAACCAGTGTTGGCTTAAATATTCAGAAGTCTCATGTGGCAGAGGACCTCAAACTCCCAAAATGTGTTTTACCTGGATATCTATCAAAATTGGTAATTATTATACAACTTAGTAATTGAAGCCATTAGGAATAGAAAGTACCAATTTGGTTATTTTATCTACCTAGAAGAAACTACAGAGGATGGTGCGGCTTTGTTGATGATCGATTATATTATTTAAGCAAACAAATTTGGTTAAAGCACATTTTCCCCTTCTGCTAAAGCTATTGGTGATGTGAGACAAAGGCACATTCATCTAGTACAATGTTAAAGAACCACAATAAATCCTTTGAATCCAAGCCCACTTGGAAGTGGAAGCAATGGATAATTATGCGAGGTAAAGGGTGAAATAATTACATCTGGATTAAAGCTCCTTTGAAGCAAGCTTTCTATTAAAAAACAAATGGGAAAAATGTCAGAATTGGGCATTTCCCTTGGAGAAAAAGATGCATCAATGTATTTTGGACTATTTTGTCTCTTCTGGACTCTGGCCTGGGAATCACTAACTACCTGTGTGACCATGACAGTTTGACTGCTCTACTGATCTGAGCCTCAGTTTCCTTGTCATTAAGTTAAGACGTTAGAACGCATCATCCATCTGTAAGTTCCTTCCAGTTCTAAAATTCTGGTAATCTATCCAGGACTCATGCAAGATGCTATCCTAGGAAATCCAGAAAGTAAAAAGAAAACTCACTGGTTTTATTTAACTTGGAGGAAAACTCTGCTTTATTGTGCTGTATCTACCACCTAAGCAGGTATACTGGGCTTATGTTAGAGCTCTATGGATCCAAGTTGATCAGTCCACTGCTGTATTTCCAAGAGAAGGAAACAGATGAGAACCTTCCTTGAGCAACATGGATCCGAGTGAACTCTGACTCCTGGCAACCTTATGTATAACAGAACGAAACATTGCCAGGTCCTGCACCATCCTGACAATCGTTAGTATGTTTGAGTCCATTGTGGCAGCCACAAGTCAACCCATCTCATGGATGGTTTCCCTCATTTTCGCTGACCTGCTACTTTATAATACATAATGTCCTTTTCTAGTGATTTGTCTTTCCTGATGATGGATGCGCAAAAGTGAGGAATGAAGACATATGGGGAAGGATGGTTGATTACCTCCTATCATTCTGGAGAAATCATTCATTCATGCATACATTCATCTAACCAACATTTATTGAGAGGCAGTATAGTATGTGGTTGTGGGCAAATGGTTAAGTGCTCGACTACTAACCAAAAGGTTAATGGTTCAAATACACCCAGAGGCACCTTGGAAGAAAGTCCTGGTGATCTGCTTCCAAAAGGGCATAGCCTTGAAAACCTTACAGAGCACGTTTCTACTCATGGGGTTGCAATAAGTTGGAATTGACTCAACGGCAATTGGTGGTGATAGTATGTGGTTAATGATTCAGGCTCTGGAGTCAGATTCCCTTGGTTCAAATCCCACTTACATATTTTGTGGCCTTGAGCAAGCTTCCTAACTTCTCAGTTTCCGCATCTGCTGTCCTCATCCTGAAGACCTGTTGTGAGGATTAAATCAGTTAATACGTATGAAATATTTATAACAGTTCCTGATCCATAGAAATTATTCAATAAATGTTACGTATTACCATGGCCAAGGTCTATGCTTTACACAAGCGGTTGCTCTGAGACATGCGACTATGGCTAAGATCCCAATAGTAACATAAATGAACAAGAGGAGTGGTAGAGCACACTTCATAGAAGAGGTAATTCCAGCTGGGTCTCAAAATTGAAATAGATCTTTGTTAGACAAAGAAAAACAAAGTCATCCCAGTAAAGGCAGTATCAGATAAAGCAGGACAGTGCAAATCCTCTTTATATTCAGATGACTGTATTTGGTATGGCTGGAATTTAGGGTAAAGGGGAAAGCACAGTAGGAGATGAAGCCAGATGAGATGAGTAGATGAAACCATGGAGGGCTACATAGGAGGAACACTTTATGTTCCAAGGAAGTCACTGAAGCTGTTTTAAGCTAGAAAATGCCTTAACCAGGAAGCCCACAGGTTTGGAGCCACTCTAGGAGAGAGGCTGGAATTGAAATCAAAAGGGAAATCAAAGAATGGGATTGGATTTGGATCCAGGGTCTCGTGAATCCTGGAGTAGACAGGTAGGAGTAAGAAATCTTGTTGGTTTTTGCAGATTTCACCATTCCCAAATTTATTACTTCCTTGTGCTAGATTTCCTGACTCTGTTCCTATATTTCTCGAAGTTGGGATCAGGTAGTCTTTCAAATCTGAGTTACAATCAGTTAATCTTTTAAAATGTATTGAACACTTAATGTAATAGAAGCATTATGCCAGGCAAAGATAGAAAGAAATAAAACATGGCAGTACCTAGCCTAACATTGCTGGTACTATTTTGAGTTTAGAGGATATCTTTGACTTGGATTAGTCAGAGAAAGCTTCATGGAGGCAGATGTCTTGGAGCTTGATGTTTATGCAGGAAACCCAGGTTTGATTTCCGGTCAATGCACCTCATGCGTAGCCACCACCCACCTGTCAGTGAAGGCTTTCATGTTGCTATGATGTTGGACAGGTTTCAGTGGAGCTTCCATGCTAAGACAGAGTAGGAAGAAAGTTCTGGCAATCTACTTCCTAAAATGAGTTTATGAAAACCCTACAGACCACAACAGTCTGATCTGCAACCAATCATGGGGATGACACAGGACCAGGCCGTGTTTTGTTCCGTTGTGCATGGGGTTGCCATGAGTCAGGGGCCGACTCGATGCGGTGAACAACAACACTTTGATAGACAGAGAACAATCTAGATGGAAGAAAGAGCATGACCAAAGGTGATGAGTTGAGAAAGCGTAAGAAGGAACATCAAAGAGAAAATAATGCACTAGTCTAGTCATGAGAAAATGAGAGTTTAAACTAGGAAGTTGGCAGTAGCAATGAAAAGGGAAAAGCAGACGAAAGAAGAATTTTAAGGAAAAATAAAAAGCACTTGGTCACTGGATAAAGGGTGAGTGAAAGGGAGTGTTGGGATGATTAGAAAATAATTGATCTGGAAGACTGGCAAAAAAAAAAAAAAGCAGTAGGAATTTTGGGAGGTAAGGTGCTTAATGCCAAGATAAGATCTCCAAGAGAAAAATATTTGTAAAAGGCAGCTGAAAATGTAGATTGGAGTTTTGAGGAAAAGGTTAGCATTTGACATAACAGTTTGCGTGTCATGGATATTAAAGTCATCTTTGAACTAAAGCATCAATGAGTTTTTGGAGAAGATAGTCTAAAGAGGAGTCCTTCCATTTCTAGCTATATGGAAGACTTTATAACCTGAAATCCACCCAACTTTTAAAAAACAAAACAACAACAAAAAAACCCAACTAAATATGTTGTATAAAAAGCAAAAATGATTTTTGTAAATGCTTGACTAATGGCTAAAGAATGGAAATTCCTACAGCCCCAAAACAAAGTGGAAGTGAACCAGTGTACTATCTTGTAAATTGATGCTGTGGCTGCCCTCGGGGCAGAAGGTCTTGGAGATCTCAGGGCTTGGGTTTTAATGACCCTATGAGTTGGGGAGTAAATTAGTTATCTCTTGCTATGTAACAAATTACCACACACTCAGTGGCTTAAAGCAACACATATTTATTATCTCACATTTCTGTGGGTCGAGAGTCTGAACACAGCTTAGCTGGATCCTCTGCTTAAGGTCTCAGATAGCTGCAATCCAGGGGTCAGCTAGGGCTGTGGTCTCCATTGGGGACGAATCCATTCTTGTTGGTGTCAAATAAAAAATCCAGACTGTGACAGGGAGAAGCTTTATTCAGAAAGAAACAGGGGAAAGGGAAAGGGAAAGGGATTATTGTAGCAGTGAGGGAGGGGGACTTCTACAACAGGGAGAACACTCTGGCCATAAGATCTGCAAGCATCTCAAAGAATTAGGGAAAATCTTTTTTTTTTTAAAAATAGCAATTGAGAGTAAACAAAGACAGAAAAAACAGGTGTGGGGAAGTGGGATGAATGGGTAACATCATGAGATAGTAACTAGGACTCAAAAGAGATCGTTCCCGGTTCCACCCGCTGCTGAGAATTTGCATTTCCATCCCAGATATACTGCATCAAAATTCACATTTTAACAAGATCCTCGGGTGATTCTTATGTATGTGGGGGATCTTGTTAAAAATTCTTGTGTATACATAAGAATCACCTGGGGATCTTGTTTGAATTGTTACGTATACATAAGAATCACCTGGGATCTTATTAAAATTCTTATGTATAATAAGAATCACCTGGGGATTTTGTTAAAATGTAGATTCAGATTCAGTATATCTGGAGTGGAAATGAAAGCTCTCAGCAGGAGGTCGAACAGGAATGAAACGATTCAAAGCCCTGGTAAAAATGTAGATTCTGATTCAGCATATCTGAGGTGGTCGTGCAAATTCTTAGCAAGAGGTCAAACCAGAACAAACAGATTTGAAGCTCTGATAGGAACTCTGAATGTTTTAAGCTGAGGCCAGCCTATTCTCTGGGAGTGATCCTTAAAAACGGGTAGCATGTTGGAGCCATGGTGGCTCAGTGGTTAAAGCATTCGGCTGCTAACCGAAAGGTCTGTGGTTCAAACCCACCAACTGCTCTGAGGGAGAAAGATGTGTCAGTCTGCTTCCGTAAAGATTACAGCCTTGGAAACCCTATGGGGCAGTTCTACTCTATCCTATAGGGTTACTATGAGTTGGAATCAACTCAACGGTAATGGGTGGTTTTTCTTTTTTTTTTTTGTTTTTTTTTTTTAGTATGTTGGCTCAAGCTGAGGGTAGGCCAAAGTTCAGGTATCTGGGGAAAGGAGAGAAGCTTAACTAAAGTTTGGTTGACAAGTACTTTGTTTCTGATTAATCAGTGGGGACAAACAATTCAGTTACTTATTTACAAGGTGAGGAATGGGGATTTGAAGGGTCTGTCTCTGCCTTGTCACAGGTAAACAAGGGGACATCCATGTGTCTTACCTAAGTATTTGCAGCAAGCCATTTCCTGAACACAAAGGGTGGGGGATTTCTTTAACGATTACTGTTTTCCAATATCACAAGGTTCAGGTAAAATTCAATATTAACATTGGTAAAATGAAGTTCTTTGCAGTGGTAGGACTGAGGGCTTCCCTCAGTGCATATGGGCCTCTTAATATGGGCAGCCCACAACATGGCAGCTTGTTTTTTAAAGCCGGTGAGAAAATGAAAGACTCCAGCAACATGGGTGTTACAGTGTTATGAAATGTAATCACGTAATCACTTACATCCCATCACCTTTGCTGTGTTCTATTGCAGTGGTGCCTAGGAAGACAGGTCTGGTGATTTGCTTCCAAAAGGTCACAGCGGTAAAACTCCTATGGAGCAGCTCTACTCTGCACACTTGGGGTCACCATGAGTTGGAATCAACTCGATGACAACTAACAACATTGATTAGAAGAAACTCACAGGTCCTGCCCACGCTCAAGGGGAGGGAATCCCATAGGGTGTGAATACCAGGAGGCAGTGTTCATGGGGCCACTACAAGAAAATGTCTGCCACAAGGAGTAAGGCCTGGGTCCCATGAGAGCAAGATGTTGGAAATGAGACCTCTCATTAAGCCAGGACCTTGGGATACCACACTCTTATTAAAAGGGAGATACCAAGGAAGCTTGTCTGACTCAGCCTCGGCTCTGAGTAGGAAAAAAGTCTCCCCTGGGAATTCATAATCACTGGTTACACTAAACATAGGTTTGAGATTCAAGTTTACCTACATAGGCCAATGAATCCCCAAGCTAAAAAATGAACAAAGTGTCCTGGATCAGTAACACCCCCACCCCCACCCCAGGGTACCTGACAAAAACAAATGCAAGACCTCTTTGCAAAGATAGGCCTGCTAGCCTTTGGAAGGATACTCACAGATAAATCTCCCTTAAGATAACGCCCACAATTCCAAATTATAAAACTTATAAGAAGCTAATTCATTATGAGTTAGAGTTAGCAGACACAAGCAGCAGAATTACATCCTCAAGAACTTTACTTAATAGAGAATAATGTGGAAAAGGCAAAAAATAAGAATGTTAAAAATGACCAAGGACATAAACAGGCATAAAAAACAAAAATTAGACATTTGGAAAAAGGAGTAGGCACATTTGTGAAAGAATCATATAAAATTTCTAGAAATGAAAAATATTGCCTTTGAAATCTAAAATGCACTGAATGAGTTAACATACACAAAAAAAAAACAAAAACCAAACCCATTGCCATCGAGTCGATTCCGACTCACAGTGACCGTGTAGCACAGAGAAGAACTGCCCCACAGGGTTTCCAAGGAGCACCTGGTGGATTTGAACTGCCAACTTTCGGTTAGCACAGCTGTAGCTCTTAACCACTACGCCACCAGGGTTTCCAAATTAACACAGAAGGTTATATTATCAGAGAATTAGTGAACTGGAAGATAATTCTGAGGAAATTACCCAAAATAGAGCACAGAGAGATACGGAAAGATAAAAGAGAAGTTAAGAGAGATAGAAAATAGAATGAAAGGTTGAATATATATCTAATGGGAATTCCAGTACTAGGCAATAGTGAGTGTGAGGGAGTTAGAGTACAGCTGAGAATTTTCTGAAATTGATTCAAGACATGAATCCTCAGATTCAGGAATCACAAGAAGTCCTAATCAAGGTAAATTAAAAACAGCTCACCCCTAGACAGTTATAGTGAAAATGCAGAACACCAAAGACAAGGAGGTCTTAAAATAAACCAGAAGGAAAAAAATTACTTACAAAGGAGCAACAATTGGACTGACAGAGACTTATTAAAAGAAGGAAGAAAACAAAGAAACAATATTCTTCAAAGTGCTAAGAGAAAACAACCATCAACCTAGAATTTTAATCCAAGCTAAACTGTTATTCAAGTGTGAGGGTAAAATGAAAACATTTTCAGACAATGACAGAGTTCACCACCCACAAACCATGGCTGAATGGGCTACTAGGGGAGTTTTAGGGAGAAGGAAATTAAACTAGAAGAAAGACATAAGATGTAAGAATAAGGTGATCTGGGAGCCCTGGTGGTGCAGTGGTTAAGAGCTCAGGCTCCTATTGAAAAGTTTGGTTGGCGGTTTGAATCCACCAGCCACTCTTCGGAAATCCTATGGGACAGTTCTACTCTGTCCTATAGGATGGCTATAAGTCGGAATCCACTCAAGGGCAATGAGTTTGGGTTGTTTTGGTTTGGTCTTTCTCACCAGTGGCGTCACTAAGGGGGTATGGGGATGTACCCCCTAATACTATTAGAGGGGTGACACCAAAATGACCACAGGATCTGTGGTGGCAGCAGTGGGGGCAGGTGGGCTGGTGCCTCCAGAGGAGGGGCCAAGACAGTGGCGTCACTAGGTTGGTGTCATCCATCACCCAGTGCAGTAACTCATCACATCCCCCGCCACCCAGTCACCCGGCAGTCAGGGTGCGGGAGGATCTCTGCCTTGGCCAATGGGAGAAGGGAGGAGCTGCAGGGAGCCATGGGGGTTGGAGGGGAGCCGGGGAGGAGCAGGTGCAGCCTGGCGCTGGGCCCTGTGGGGTGTGGGTGGGAATGACACCATGAGTTACTGAAGTGGGTGACACCAACCCTAGTGACGCCACTGCTCTGTTCTCTGAAATATAGTCCTGGAGATTAATTTTTTAAAGATAGTTACAATATGGCAAAATTCTGATTGTGTTCAGGATCAGTGGTGATAGTCAGATAAATTGGTGAAGGTAGCTGGACTTGAAGCAGAAGCAGCATCTAACAATAGTTAGGTTCAGATGTTTCAAAGTGAGTTGTTTGAAACTCAGAGCATTAGTACATATTTCCTCATAGAAATATTACAAGCAATGGTATTATTTCTATTGTGGACTAAAAACTATTTAACTCATTTTGTACTGGAATCAAGAAGTCCCTGGGTGGTGCAAATGGTTAATGCACTTTGCTGCTAACAGAAAGGTTGGCGTTTCAAGTCCACCCAGAGGTGCCTTGGCAAAAAGTCTTGGCAATCTACTTCTGAGTAATCACCAAGGCCTGGGTCCCATGAGAACATGATGTTGGAAATGAGACCCTTCGTTAGGCTAGGGCCTTGGAGTACCAGACCCTCATTAAAATGGAGGTACCAAGGGAGCTTGTCTGTCTCATGGAGCACAGTTCTACCCTGACACATGGGGTCACCATGAGTTGTAATGGACTCCACAGCAACTGGTATGGTTTTTTGTACCTGGATCAAATTTAATTCTCATTCATAACAATGTTTCAACAGGAAGTCTGAAACCTCTCCCTAGAGCAGCATTAAGGGTGGGTGTAAGGGACATTTTGAGTTCAGCAATTACTTGTTTAGGTGGGGCTGTCTCTTGCATTGCAAAAAGTTACATCTCCACCACTCCCCAACCCACCACCTGGGAGCCACTGGCAGAGATACTGGTTTTTTGTTTTAATAAGTATTGGGCAGCAGCTAACATCTCTTAGTTCTTTAGTCTTAGCTGGGCTGCTTGAAGTCTACCTGTGCAAGCATAGTTTAGAGGTCAGCTGGAGATTTGGGTGGAGCTCATCCAGAGAATTTGTGGCTCCTCTCTGTCCTGCTCTTTTCCAGATTTCTTCCTCCACTTTCCAGCTGCCATGGCGGCCCTGACGCTGTGCTCTGGTTCCTCCAACCTGAAAGACTGCAGATTTCTATTCAAGTTTTAGCCACTCCCTCCTCCCTTCCCCTGCCCACCCTTCCACCCTCATAGCACCATATGACTTCAGGCTAAAAGCTGGAAAACTCAGCCCATGCCATTCATATCCCATATGTAGAACGCCCCCCCTCCCCCCAGTCTCTGCCTGCTTTTGGTCACTCTCCAAGCCTTCAAGTAGGTTTTTTGTTTTTTATTAAACGTTTACAGTTCTCTGAAAGCAGAACCTCACCACCTTTTCTCAATATTTACTCTCATCCTCTTGGAAAGATGCCACTGCCCTGTGACTAAACCTAAGCTTATTTGCCTATTTTCCATATTTTGGACACAGAGCGTATATTGTACAATTTTAAAAAGCTATTTTGTATATTTTTTAAATTAATAATGATGATTTAAAAGTACGACTCAGTTAGAGAAAAACATCCCAGTTCACTTTATAGTGCTGTGAGAAAACAGTACAACGTCTCCCATTCCTTCACTTCTGGGCGTAAGAGTTGAGGTTTAGTCATTGCCACTCATTTAATCTCCTCCCTAAATTCTATTTATTCTTCACAAAGTGACACTGCAATTGACCAGGAAACGTTTTGAATTTCTTGCTATGTGGGAAATACGAGACATATGAAGTTAGTTCTGCAAATCAGGTGTCTATTTAATCACCATCTTCTCCAGCCACCTTGTGAAAAAAGTCAGATTTCAGACTGGAAAATTACAATTTTGAGATTTGGAAGTTAACAAAGGATTTGTTTGCATTTATCGATTTATTCATTTTTGCAACAAGTATTGGTTAGACTCTTCCTTATTATATATTATTCAATTTAGTTTCTTTAATGAAAACTAACTTACTATTCTGCAAATTAGGATTAGCTGGGGTGTTAATACTTTAATGCATCCATATATTAATTTAATTCATGAACTTAATTTAGTTAATTAATAAATTAATCAATGAAATAATTTAGTTCATTGATAAATTCCTAATGGTTATTCCAAGGTATTGCAAGATCCTGAAATGCCTTCTGAAGTATCAGACTGATTAATTTTTGTGTGTGATAGTTTCAGCATCAATTATATCTCCTTGCGTTATTATTTAAAATTCAGGAGTTCATGTGTAGTGTATGCATTGATTCTTTTAAAGTATTATGTAAATATTCTCTTTTCAATTAGTCAGTTTCACAATTAAAAACCTGTATAAATCAAACACTATGTCTCAAAGGAGGCCTTCATTCAATGAGGTACTTTTGACCCACTGTATGATTTTAAATCAGATGCTTATTCCTGTAAATGGACTTCCAGTCTCTTTTCTAGGTTCCTGAGTGGCACAAACAATTTGCACTTGACTACTAACCTAAAGGTTGGCAGTTTGAATCCACCCAGTGGCACCTGAAAAGAAAGGCCTGGCAATCTGCTACCGTAAAGGTAACAGCTAAGAACACACCCTATGGAGCAGCTCTACTCTGTAACACATGGAGTGCCATGAGTCAAAATCGACTCAGTGGCAATGGGCTTGGCTTGGCTACCCTCTTTGGCACGTTTTTGTTGTTGTTGTTCTTTAGAAGAAGGTTTTACAGCACAAACTAGCTTCTCACTGAACATTTAGTACACATGTTGTTTTATGACAATGGTTAACAACCCCACAACATGTCGACACTCTCCCTTCTCGACCTTGGGTTCCCTATAACCAGCTTTCCTGTCCCCTCCTGCCTTCTAGTCCTTGCCGGGCTTGTGTGCCCCATTAGTCTAGTTTTGTTTTATGGGCCTGTCTAATCTTTGGCTAAAGGGTGAACCTCAGGAGTGACTTCATTACTGAGCTTAAAGGTGTCCAGGGGCCATACTCTCAGGGTTTCTCCAGTTTTCTGTCAGGCCAGTGAGTTTGGTCTTTTTTTATGAGTTAGACTTTTGTTCTACATTTTACTCCAGCTCTGTCTGGGACTGTCTATTGTGATTCCTGTCAGAGCAGTCAGTGGCGGTAGCCAGGCACCATCTAGTTGTGCTGGACTCAGTCTGGTGGAGGCTGTGGTGGTTGTGGTCCATTAGTCCTTTGGACTAATATTTCCCTTGTGTCTTTAGTTATCTTCATTCTCCTTTGCTCCTAAAGGGGTGAGACCACTGGAGTATCTTAGATGGCCACTCACAGGCTTTTAAGACCCCACATGCTACTCACCAAAGTAGAATGTAGAACATTTTCGTTATAAACTATGTTATGCCAATTGAGCTAGATGTTCCCTGAGACCATGGTCCCCATAGCCCTCAGCCCAGTGATTCAGTCCCTCAGGGAGTTTGGATGTGTCTATGGAGCTTCTATGACCTTACCTTGTACAAGTTGTGCTGGCTTCCCCAGTATTGTGTACTGTCTTACCCTTCACCAAAGTTACCACTTATCTATTGTCTATTTAGTATTTTTCCATCTGTCCTCTCCCTTGTAACCATCAAAGATTGTTTCTTTTTGTGTGTAAACCTTTTCATGAGTTTTTATAGTAGTGGTCTCATACAATATTTGTCCTTTCGTGATTGGCTTACTTCACTTAGCATAATGCCTTCCAGATTCATCCATGTTGTGAGATGCTTCGCAGATTCATCATTGTTCTTTATCATTGCACAGTACTCCATGTGTGTATGTACCACAGTTTGTTTACCCATTCATCTGTTGATGGGCATCTAGGTTGTTTCCATCTTTTTGCTATTGTGAACAATGCTACAAGGAACATGGGTATGCATATGTCTATTCATGTGATGACTTTTATTTCTCTAGGATATACTCATAGGAGTGGGATTCTGGATCATATGGTATTTCTATTTCTAGCTTTCTAAGGAAGGGTCATATCGTTTTCCAAAATGGCTGTACCATTTTGCATTCCTACCAGGAGTACATAAGAGTTCCAGTCTCCCCACAGCCTCTCTAGCATTTGTTATTTTCCGTTTTTTTGATTCGTGCCAGTAATGCCAGGGTGAGATGGTATCTCATTGTAGTTTTGATTTGCATTTCTCTAATGGCTAGTGATTGTGAGCATTTCCTCATGTGTCTGTGCGCCATTTGAGTGTCTTCTTTGGTGAGGTGTCTGTTCATTTCCTTTGCCCATTTTTTAATTGGATAATTTGTTTTTTGTTGTAGAGGTGTTGGATCTTCCTGTAGATTTTAGAGATTAGACTTTCGTTGGATTTTTCATAGCCAAAAATCTTTTCCTAGTCTGAAAGTTCTCTTTTGACTCTTTTGGTGAAATCTTTTGATGAGTGTAAGTGTTTAATTTTTAGAAGATCCCGTTAGCGCCATGTATTAGGGCCTGTAGCATTGATCCTATTTTTTCTTCTATGAACTTTATAGTTTTGGTTTTATATTTTAGGTCTTTGATCCATTTTCAATTAGTTTTCATGTATGGTGTGAGGTAGGCTCCTGTTTCATTTTTTTGCAGATGGACATCCAGTTTTGCCAGCACCTTTTATTAAAAAGACTGTCTTTTCCCCATTTGATGGACTTTGGGCCCTTGTTGAAGATCAAGTGACCATAGGTAGATGGATTTACATCTGGGTTCTCAATTCTGTTCCATTGGTATCGGTCGTTGTACTAGTACCAGGCTGTTTTGACTACTGTAGCTATATAGTAGGTTCTGAGGTCAGGTAGTTCAAGTCCTCCTACTTCGTCAATAGTGCTTTACTTATCTGGAGCCTCTTCCCTTCCCATATAAAGTTGATGATTAGTTTTCCCATCTCTTTAAAGAATGTTGTTGATATTTGGATCAAGATTGCATTGTATTGTAGCTTGCTTTGGGCAGAATTGTCATTTTCACAACGTTGAGTCTACCTATCCACGAGCATCGTATGTTTTTCCATTTACATAGATCTCTTTTGGTTTCTTGCAGTAGTGTTTTGTAGTTTTCTTTGTACAGGTAATCTACATCCCTGGTTAGATTTATTCCTAAGTTTTTTTTTTTTTTTAGGGGCTATTATAAATGATATTGTTTTCCTGATTTCCTTTTTGTCATTTTCTTTATTGGCGTATAGGAGTCCAACTAATTTTTGTATGTTTATCTTGTATCCTGCTACTCTGCTGAATCTTTCTATTAGTTCCAGTAGTTTTCTCGTGGACTCTTTTGAGTTTTCTATGTATAGTACCATGTCATCTGCAAATAGGGACAGTTTTACTTCTTCCTTACCTTGTATGCCCTTTATTTCTTTTTCTTGCCTTATTGCTGTAGCTAGGTGTGATGGTTAAGATTGTGTGTCAGCTTGGCTGGGCCATGATTCTCGGTGTTTATATGTGATCACTCCCATGATCGAATCTGTTGTGAGTAGCCAATCAGTTGAGAGGGAATTTCCTTGCAGGTGTGGCCTGCATTCAAATATAAGCAGACATTCTGGCTTTTTGCTCGCTTGGATCCTGCAGCTGCCTTCTGTTCATCTGACCTCCAGGACTTGAGCTATCAGCTTATCTGCTGATCTTGGATTTGTTGATCTTCACTCCCTCTGAGCAAAGCCCTGTTTTCTGACCTGCGGATCTTGGGTTCAGCAGCCCCTGAGGCTATGTGAATCAGGAGAAGCCTTGTGGTCTTGCCTGCCAATCTTGGGATTCATCGATATTCACAGCCTGTGAGGAAGAGCCCTGCTTTCCGACCTGCCGATCTTGGGTTCGCCAACCCCTGCAGATATATGAATCGAGAGAAGCCTCTATCCTAATCCACATACTTGGGACATTCCACCCTCTACAACTGCATGAGCTGTCTCTTTGATATAAATCTCTCTCTATGTGTATTTATATATGCTTTACTGGTTTTGCTTCTCTAGAGAATGCAGCCTAAGACATTTGCTACTGAGAATGGTTCTAGAGAAACAGAATTGTAAGAATGAGTTTTCTAAATTGGTTCTCAAGTCTTGTTAGTCTTAAAGATGTTAATGACTCTGGTTGCAACAGTAAAGAGGGCACTGCTAATGCATGGCATGAGGTAGCAATATAAATAGGCAAAATATGAACACCAGTAGATCAGGTATTGGTGAAAGGCAAGGCTCAGGGTGAACAAATGTGTGATATCTTTCTACAGTTTTGTCAGTGAGAAGTATAAGGATGCTGGTTGGTTAGTCCTACTTTCACTAGACAAACCGGTGAAAGAAAGAGATGTGCTCAGGGCTTCAGAGTCAAAGCCCAAGTCACATATATGACCTCAAGCCTTCCACTTGTGCTTTGAAAGACAGCTTTATTTCTTGTAGTAACAGAGCTGAAATTGCCAAAAAACGAACCCAGAGTCTTATTGTAAGAGTAGCTGAATTACAACGCCACCTCAGTTGTCAACCTTGAGAGATGTCTAAAGTTAAAGTAAGGGTATTGACTGGGAAGAAATAAGATCCTGAAACTTGGGATGGGGACATATGGGCAGATAATCAGGACGCTGGGGACACTGAGCCCCTAAATTCCATTGAATCACTCCTGCCAGCAGAACCACTCCCATCTGAAGGGATCACTTCATTTTTGTCTGCTAAACCACCTTGTCCAGAAAAACCATTCACCCCTCCACTCCAATCTAATGAGATTAGCCCTAGCCCAGCTGCCCCTAAAGAGCCCTTGCCCGGGTCATTGCCTGGGGCATCACCTGAGGCAGTTGCTTTACAAGACAATGCTGAATGTTCTCAAAACAATTTCACACTGCCGATTCTGGCTTCTAGACCTATAACTAGACTTAAGTCCTAGTGAGCCCCAAAAGATGAAGTACAAAGTGTGACCCAGGAGTAGTTACACTACACTCCAAAAGAACTGCTTGACTTTTCTAATATGTACAAACAGAAACCTGGGGAATACATGTGGGAATGTCTATTAAGTGTGTAGGATAACGGTGCAAAGAACGTAAAGATGGATCGGTCTGAGTTTATTGATACGGGTCCACTAAGCACAGATTGTTTATTCACTGCTTCAGCTCCAGAAGTTAGGAAAGGATCTAATAGTTTATTTGGTTGCGTTGCAGAAGCATGGATTACGAGATGGCCTACACTAAACCAAGTTGAAGTACCAGGTCTGCCTTGGTATACTGTAGAAGAAAGGCTTAGGGAAATTGGCACGCTAGAGTGGATTTATCAGGCTAGACCCACAGACCCACACATGGGGTACCCAGAGGACACACCTTTTACCACAATTGTCAGGAACAAATTTGTGAAGGTAGCTCCAGCATCCTTGAAGACTGCTGTGATTGCTATTTTTGTAAGTCAGATTTGACAGTGGGAACAGCCCTAACTGAATTAAAACACCTAACTACAATGGGGCTGACTGAACCACATGGTAGTAGGGGCCAATTGGCTGCACTCAACCGACAAAGACAACGTGGGTGTGGTTACAGTAATGAACAGCGCAGTCAAAGCAGTAATCAGAATAGTCTGACTCACATGGACTTATGGTGTTGGCTACTTAGTCGCGGTGTCCCTAGGAGTGAAATAGATAGGAAATCTACTAAATATTTGCTTGATCTGTACAAACGGATGAATTCTAGGTCAGGTGAACAGCAGTCTAACTCAAATCGCCAGAATAGAGAGTCACGGTCCCTCAATGGTTTCCCAAATTTGAGTGAGTTTGAAGACCCACAACCCCTTGAATGAAAGGGAGGCCGGGTCCCCTTAAAGAAGGATTCCAATACACTGCCAAAAATTTTTACTGTTCATCTTTCTCCCAGCCTTCCCCAAAGGGACCTATGGCCTTTTACAAGAATGACTGTTCATTGGGGAAAAGGAAATAATCAGACTTTTGGGGGATTACTGGATACTGGCTCTGAACTGACACTAATTCCAGGAGACCCAAAACTTCACTGTGGCCCACCAGTCAGAGTGGGGACATATGGAGGTCAGGTTATTAATGGAGTCTTGGCTCATGCCTGTCTCACAGTAGGTTCCACAGGTCCCTGAACCCATCCTGTAGTGATTTCCACAGTTCCAGAATGCATAATTGGAATAGATATACTCAGCAACTGGCAGAACCCCTACATTGGATCCCTGACAAATAGAGTAAGGTCTATTATGGTAGGAAAAGCCAAGTGGAAGCCATTAGAACTGCCCCTACCTAGGAAA
The DNA here is from genome assembly GCF_000243295.1 of Trichechus manatus latirostris. NCBI lineage: Eukaryota > Metazoa > Chordata > Mammalia > Sirenia > Trichechidae > Trichechus > Trichechus manatus. The sequence continues at coordinate 2,169,139 of NW_004444003.1, forward strand.
ATAGTAAACCAAAAGCAATACTGCATTCCTGGAGGAATAGCAGAGATTACTTTACTGCCACCATTAAGGACTTGAAGGAAGCAAGGGTGGTGATTCCCAACATATCTCCATTCAACTCGCCTGTTTAGCCTGTGCAAAAACCAGATGGATCTTGGAGAATGATAGTAGATTATCGAAAACTTAACCAGGCGGTGACTCCAATTGCAGCTACTGTTCCAGATGTAGTTTCATTGTTTGAACAAATTAATACATCTCCTGGTACCTGGTATGCAGCTATTGATCTGGCTAATGCCTTTTTCTCCACACCTGTTTCAAAGGACCAATGGAAGCAGTTTGCCTTCAGCTGTAAAGGCCAGCAATACACCTTCACTTGCCTACTTAAGGGCTACATCAACTCTGCAGCCCTATGTCATAATTTAGTCCACAGGGACCTTGATCACCTTTCCCTTCCGCAAGATGTCACACCAGTCCATTACATTGATGACATTATGCTGACTGGACCTAGTAAGGAAGAGATGTCAATGACTCTGGACTTAATGGTAAAACATTTGCATGCTAGAGGGTGGGAAATTAATTCTACAAAAATTCAGCAACCTCATTAGAGAAATGCAAATCAAAACTACAATGAGATACCATCTCACCCCAAAAAGGCTAGCATTAATCCAAAAAACACAAAATAATAAATACTGGAGAGGTTGTGGAGAGACTGGAACACTTATACACTGTTGGTGGGAATGTAAAATGGTACAACCACTTTGGAAATTGATTTGGTGCTTCCTTAAAAAGCTAGAAGTAGAAGTACCATATGATCCAGCAATCCCGCTTCTTGGAATATATCCTAGAGAAATAAGAGCCATCACATGAATAGATATATGCACACCCATGTTCACTGCAGCACTGTTTACGATAGCAAAAAGATGAAAACAACCTAGGTGTCTGTCATGGATTGAATTATGTCCCCCAAAACATGTATGCATCAGTTTGGCTGGGCCATGATTCCCGGTATTGTGTGATTTTCCAGTATGTTGTTAATCCTTCCTTTATGATGTTAATAAGGGAGGATGGGTGGCAGTTGTGTTAGTAACGCAAGACTCAATCTACAAAACTGGATTGTGTCTTGAGGCAATCTCTTGAGACATAAAAGAGAGAAGTGAGCAGAGACACAGGGGGACCTCATACCACCAAGAAAGCAGTGACAGGAGCAGAACATGTCCTTTGGACCTGGGGTCCCTGCATGGAAAAGCTCCTAGTCTGGGGGAACACTGATGAGAAGAAGGCCGACACAGAGGGAAAGCCTTCCCCTGGAACTGATGCCCTGAATTTGGACTTTTAGCCTACTTTACTGTGAGGAAAGAAACTTCTCTTTGTTAAAGCCATCCACTTGTGGTATTTCTGTTATAGCAGCGCTGGATGACTAAGACAGTGCCCATCAACGGACGAATGGATAAACGAATTATGGTATATTCCCACAATGGAATACTTTGCAATGATAAAGAACCACAATGAAGCCGTGAAACATCTTATAACATAGAGGAATCTGGAGGGCATTATGCTGAGTGAACTTAG
>NW_004444003.1:2172542-2176457 GCF_000243295.1 Trichechus manatus latirostris
GTGCCTGGTTTACAGATGGTTCTGCGCGATACGCAGGCACCACTCGAAAGTGGACAGCAGCTGCACTACAGCCCCTTTCTGGGACCTCCCTGAAGGACAGTGGTGAAGGGAAATCCTCTCAATGGGCAGAACTTCGAGCAGTGCACATGGTTGTTCACTTTGCCTGGAAGGAGAAATGGCTAGATGTACGATTATATACTGATTCATGGGCTGTGGCCAATGGTTTGGCTGAATGGTCAGGGACTTGGAAGGAACATGATTGGAAAAATGGAGACAAGGATTTATGGGGAAGAGGTATGTGGATAGACCTCTCTGAATGGGCTAAAGATGTGAAGATATTTGTGTCTCATATGAATGCTCACCAAAGGGTGACCTCAGCAGAGGATGATTTTAAAAATCAAGTGGATAGGATGATGCATGCTTTGGAAACCAGTCATCCTCTTTCCCCAGCTACTCCAGTCATTGCTCAATGGGCTAATGAAAAAAGTGGCCATGGTGGCAGGGATGGAGCTTATGCATGGACTCAGCAACACGGACTTCCACTCACCAAGGCTCACTTGGCTATAGCCACTGCTAAGTGCCCAATCTGCCAGCAGCAGAGACCAACACTGAGTCCCTGATATGGCACCATCCCTCGAGGTGATCAGCTAACAATCTGGTGGCAAGTTGATTACATTGGACCACTTCCATCATGGAAAGGGCAGCGTTTTGTCCTTACAGGAATAGACACTTACTCTGGATATGGATTTGCCTTCCCTGCACGCAATGCTTCTGCTAAAACTACTAACCGTGGACTTACAGAATGCCTTATCCACCATCATGGTATCCCACACAGCATTGCCTCGGATCAACGGACTCACTTCACAGCAAATGAAGTGGGGCAGTGGGCCCATGCTTATGGAATTCACTGGTCTTACCATGTTCCCCCTCATCCTGAAGCAGCTGGCTTGATAGAATGATGGAATGGCCTTCTGAAGACACAATTACAGTGCCAGCTAGGTGGCAATATCTTGCAGGGTTGGGGCAATGTTTTCCAGGAGGCTGTATATGCTCTAAACTAGCATCCAATATATGCTGCTGTTTCTCCCCTAGCCAGGATTCATGGGTCCAGGAATCAAGGGGTGGAAATGGGAGTGGCATCACTCACTATTACCCCTAGTGACCCACTTGCAAGATTTTTGTTTCTTGTCCCCATGACCTTATGCTCTGCTATCCAGAGGTCTTAGTTCCAAAGGGAGGAATGCTCCAACCTGGAGATGCATTGCTGATTCCATTGACCTGGAAGCTAAGAATGCCATCTGGCCACTTTGGGTTCCTTGTACCTCTGGATCAACAGGCAAAGACGGGAGTTACCATACTGGCTGGTGTGCTTGATTCTGATTACCAAGAGGAAATCGGATTGATATTACATAATGGAGGTAAAGAAGAGTATGTCTGGAATGCAGGAGATCCCTTAAGACATCTCTTAGTTCTACCATGCTCTGTGATTAAAGTCAATGGAAAACTACAGCAACCCAATTCCGACATGCCTACTAATGACCCAGACATTTCAGGAATGAAGGTTTGGGTCACCCGACCAGGCAATGAACCACAACTAGCTGAGGTGCTTGCTGAGGGCAAAGGGAATACGGAATGGATGGTGGAAGAATGTAGTTCTAAATATCAGTTACAGCAACATGACTAGTTGCAGAAATGGGGACCTCATACCACAAAGAAAGCAGTGCTGGGAACAGAGCCCATCCTTTGGACCTGAGGTTCCTGCGCTGAGATGCTCCCAGACCAAGGGAAGACTGATGATAAGGAACTTCCTTCAGAGCCGACACAGCTGGAGCCAGGGTCCAGGATTCAGACTTCCAGCCTACTGGACTGTGAGAGAATAAACTTCTCTTTGTTAAAGCCAGCCACGTGTGGTATTTCTGTTATGGCAGCACTAGATAACTAAGACACTAGGACTTCCAGCACAGTGTTAAATAGGAGTGGTGATAATGGGCATTCTTTTCTTGTTCCTGTTCTCAAGGGGAATGTCTTCAGTCTCTCTCCATTAAGAATGATGTTTGCTGTTGATTTTGTATAGATTACTTTCATTATGTTGAGGAATTTCCCTTCTATACCTATTTTATAGAGAGTTTTTATCAGAAATTGGTGTTGCACTTTGTCGAACACCTTTTCTGTGTCAACTGAGATGATCATGTGATTCTTTTGTTTATGTGGTGGACTACGTTGATTGATTTTCTAATGTTGAACCATCCTTGCATACCTGGTATGAATCCTACTTGATTGTGGTGTATTAGCTTTTTGATACTATGCTGAATTCTATTGGCTATAATTCTGTTGAGAATTTTTGCATCTATATTTATGAGAGATATTGGCCTGTAATTTTCTTTTTTTGTACTGTCTTTACCTGGTTTTGATATCAGGGTTATGCTGGCTTCATAGAATGAATTCAAAATATCCCTTCCTTTTCTGTATTCTGAAATAGTTTGAGTAGTACTGGTGTAAGCTCTTCTCTGAATGTTTGGTAGAATTCTCCAGTGAAGCCATCTGGGCCAGGGCTTTTTTTAGGGGGGTAGTTTTTTAAATTACCTTTTCAGTCTCTTGTTATGGGTCTGTTCAGATTTTCAACATCATTTTGTGTTAGTTTGGGTAGGTAGTGTGTTTCTAGAAATTTATCCATTTCCTCTAGGTTTTCAAATTTGTGGAGTATAGTTTTTCATAATACTCCATTATGATCCTTTTTATTTCAGTTGGGTCTGTTGTAATGTCCCCCATTTCATTTCTTATTTGGGTTATTTGCATCTTCTCCTGTTCTTCTTTTCTCAGTTTGGCCAGTGGTTTGTCAATTTTTTTGATCCTTTCAAAGAACTAACTTTTGATTTTCTCTGCTGTTTTTCTATTCTCTATTTCATTTCTTTCTGCTCTTTGTTCTTTCCTTTCTTCTGTTGGCTGTGGGCTTGTTTTGTTGTTCTCTTTCTATTTGTTCAAGTTCTATAGTTAATGTTTTGATTTCGTCCCTTTCTTCTTATTTGATGTGTGTGTCTATTGCTATAAATTGACCTCTGAGCACTGCCTTTGCTGTGTCCCAAAGGTTTTGGTATGATGTGTTTTCATTCTCGTTTAATTCTAGGGATTTTTTTATTCTGTCTTCGATTTCTTCTATTACCCAATGCTTTTTAAGCAAGATGTTATTCAGTTTCCATGTAAATGATTTTTTTTCCTTCCTCTTCCCGTTGTTAATTGCTACTTTGATGGCACTGTGAACAGAGAAGATACTTTGTATTATCTCAGAATTTTGGGTTTTGTTGAGGGTTGCTTTGTGGCCTAAGATGTGGTCTATTCTGGAGAACATTCCATGTTCATTGGAAAAGAATGTGTAATTTGCAGCTGTTGAGTGTAGTGTTCTATATATGTCTATGAGTTCAAGGTGGCTGATTGTGGCTTTTAGATCTTCTGTATCTTTGTTGAGTTTCTTTCTAGATGTTCTATCCTTTACCAAGAGTGATGTGTTGAAGTCTCCTACTATTATTGTGGAACTGTCAATTTCTCTATTCAGTGCTGTTAAAGTTTGTTTTATGTATTTTGGAGCCCTGTCATTGGGTACAAAGATATTTATTCTTTTTTTATCATTATTTTTTTCTATCCTTTGATTTTTAATAAATTTATGTCTTTTCTTCTGAGGTGTGTCTCTTGTAGACAGCATATTGATGTATCCTGTTTTGTTTTTGTTTTTTTTTAAATCCATTCTGTTACTCTCTGTCTCTTTATGGGTGCATTTAGGCCATCTACATTCAGTGTAATTATTGATAGGTGTGAGTTTATTGCTGTCATTTTGTAGCGCTTTTTTTGTAGTGCTTATGTTTTCTTTTTTCGCCTTATTCTCTTATGCTGAATTCCTTTTGTTTTTGGATTTTTTTTTTT
>NW_004444003.1:2176557-2235662 GCF_000243295.1 Trichechus manatus latirostris
TTTTTTTTTCATTTATTTCGTTTTTGTAGGTTTTGTTTTTACTGAGACTTTATGTTTTTCTTCTTTATTTTGATGAGTAGGTTTGTTAACTTTCTTTGTGTCTACCTTGAAATTTACCCTTATCTTCTTAGGTTTGAACCAGTCTTTTATTACTCAGTGTCACCTTGTCTTCCTTTCCCCAATAGAAAGCTCTATACCTACATAGTTTATTACCTTTTTTTATTGTTCTGATGTTGTTGTCCTTTACAGATTAACCTTTCTGGTTCCCTGTTGTAAATATTTTAGCTCTAAATAGTCCTTAAGTGTTCTTCTCTTAGGTTGGTATCTGGCTGGTGCGATCCTGCATCCTAGATTCAGGCTGTTGTCTGATGTTATTTGTTCTCGGATCCAAGGACTCCCTTTAATAATTCTTGTAAGCTTCGTTTGGTTTTTGCATATTCCCTTAATTTCTGTGTATCTGGAAATGTCCTAATTTCACCATCATATTTACGTGAGAGTTTCGCAGGATATATTATTCTTGGTTGGCAATTTTTCCTTTCAAGGTTTTATATATGTCATCCCGTTGTTTTTTTGCCTGCATGGTTTCTGCTGAGTAATCAGAGCTTACTCTCATTGTTTCCCCTCTGTATGTGACTTTTCATTTTTCCTGAGCTGCTCTCAGGATTCTTTCTTTGTCTTTGCTGTTAGCAAGTGTGATTATGACATGCCTTGGTGATTTTCTTTTGGGGTCTATCCTATATGGGGTTTGTTGAGCTTCTTGGATGGTCCGCTTTTCATCTTTCATGATATTAGGGCAATTTTCTGTCAGCAGTTCTTCAATGATTCTCTCTATGTGTTCTGTTTTTCTCTCCCTGTTCTGGAACTCTGATCACTCGCAGATTTTTGCTTTTGATGGTATCCCACATCATTCTCAGGGTTTCTTCATTTTTCTTTGTTCTTTTTTCTGGTTTTTCCTCAAACAAAGTGGTATCTAAGTATTTGCCTTCAATTTCACTGATCCTGTCTTCCATTGTTTCAAACTTGCTCCTCAGCCCTTCTGTGACACTGTCCATTTCTGAAATCTTGTTGTTCATCTTTTGGATTTCTAATTGCTGTTTTTGTATGATTTCTGGTTGTGAATTTATTTTGACACTTTGTTCCTGTATTATTTTCCTGAATTTTTCCATTGTTTGGTCTTTTCCATGATTTTGTCTGCCTTTTCCATGAATTTGTCTATTTTTTCCTCACTTTTGTCTGCTTTTTGCTTCAACTGTTGGATAGTTCTGAATATTAGAGATTTGAATTCCTTATCAGGTAGTTCTAGTGCCTTTTCTTCTACTGGAAAGTCATCTGGTGTTTTATTTTGGATTCCTACTGAACCATCCTGTCCTGTTTTTTTATATGTTTTGATATTGTCTGCCATCTTTGGGACATTTAGTAGTTATTTTCTTCATTTATTGATTGTTGATTTATTTGTTTCATCATACTTTTTTGTTTTATTTGGTCATGTCTGAGCAGGTGGGCTGCATGTTCTTTGTTGTTTGCTCGTCTGTGGCACGATACTTTTCACCTCCTCATCCAGTGGGTAGGGCCAGTCACTCAGCTATAGTGCAGCAGGGCAGGTTCAGCAGATGCTCTGTCTCCTGCTGGGAGCTCCATGAAGCTTCTTTCCCTTACTACCTGTCTGCTGATCTCTGACAGGAGTCCAAGACGGCGAATCCATGCTGTATTAACTAATAAGGGACTTACACTCCATATCTCTCCTTGTTCTCTGTTCTCTGTCAGTTTCTTATTCCCTTGGATGCTTGGTTGAGTTCTTTATCTCTTCATTTGACACTTATGGTTCTAGGATTGATGTTTGTCCCTGTTTTACTTAGTTTTTCATGTTTTTGCTGTGGAGGACAGCGTGGTGCTTCTGACTATAGTGCCATGTTTGCCCCTCTCTGGCACTTCTTGCTCAACATTCCTTTCTCTCTCTCTCTGCCCATCAGTCTCTCAATTTCTCTGCCATTTTCTGTATCTTCTTCCCTATCCCTATCTCCCTGTCACCTCATCCCATAGCCTTTCTTTGTCCCCATCTTTTCACTAAGAAAAAAAGTTATTTTTTGATTTTCTTTACATAATAATTCTTGTATGCGGATTTCAGAGTTTTATTGGCAGAGATTCTGATTGAAATGGCTCAGAATCTGCCCTTTTCTTCATGTGTATATGACCTGTGCAGTAGTACAGGGCTCTGTGTTTAGATGGGCCTCACACTTGGTTTAATGCTCTGCTGTCACCATCTTCAAATTCTTAATCTTTTTTTTTTTTTTTTAACAATAGTACACACATTTTCATTTTGCATTTGGCCTCACAGGTTATAGTAGGAGGCCTGGTGACTCAGTGGTTAAGTGCTCAGCTGCTAACTGAAAGGTCTGAGGTTCGAACCCACCAGCCCCTCCTAGGAAGAAAGATGTGGCAGTCTGCTTCTGTGAAGATTACAGCCTTGGAAACCCTATGGGGCAGTTCTACTTTGTCCTATATGGTCGCTGTGAGTCAGAATTGACTCTACAGCAGTGGGTACCACTCCCAAAAGTTATGTAGCCAGGCATGTGATAGGAGAGGTGCAATTCATTATGGAGGAAAAAGGAGGAGTTGTGGCTGCTGATGAAGTCCCTGGGGTGAGGGACCAGGAATTTGGAGAAGGAGGGAGGATGGCATTATCTTTTAGCAGAGTTCTTTTTTTTTTCCTGGGAATCTCATTAAGTTGCAGGGTGGTGGGGCGCATAGTTGTAGTCTTTTTGTTCATCAATCAGGGAACTGTTCAAATGATCATCATCAGTTCTAATCTATGCTTGAAGAATCTCTGCCAAATTCTAGAAAAGGGATCCATCTTTAAAAATAGATTGATTCTGAAAACCCTGCCATGGAATTTACACACTGGCTGATCTCTTCCATCTAAACAGGTAACTGAATGTAAATAAACAAGTTCATCCCAAGAAAGCCATGAGCAAAAACTTTTCTGTAGACAACTACCACAGCCTCCACCAGATTGAGTCCAGCACAACTAGATGGTGCCCAGCTACCACCACTGACTGCTCTGACAGGGATCACAATAAAGGGTCCTGGACGGAGCTGGAGAAAAATGTAGAACAAAATTCAAACTCACAAAATAAGACCAGACTTACTGGTCTAATTGAGACTGGAGAAACCCCGAGATTATGGCCCTGGGCACTCTTTTAACTCAGTACTGAAGCCACTTCTGAGGTTTACCCTTTAGTCAAAGATTAGACAGGTCCATAAAATGAACAATAATACACATAGCTCAACCATGTATGCGAGACTAAATGTGCATATCAGCCTAGGGGCAAGGACAAGAAGGCAAGAAGGACAGGAAAGCTGGACAAATGAAAATGGGGAACCCAAGTTCAAGAAGGGAAGAGTTGGCATATCATGGGGTTGGCAACCGTTGTGACAAAACAATATATGTATTAATTGTTTAACGAGAAACTGATTTACTCTGTAAACTTTCACCTAAGGCACAATGAAAAAAATTAAACTGAAACCATGTGCCATTAATAAATCATTTGTATCTGTTGAATAAAAAAAACTTGGCTGTAGAAATAAGAAATGACAGTAAGACACTTTTTGTGGACATTGGCTATAATGAGATGTAATTGTGGTGGTTCAGGAAAGAAATACTGGGGAAGTATACTGGGAAGAGAATTGTGATATAGACCTATTAAAGAGGTATGAGTACGGTGTGCCAGCAGACCATGGGGAAAGACATTGAGCTACATATGTGAGAAAGAAACAAAGGAAAACGTGGAAGATCACTGTAAACTGTCATGGAGTAAAAGGTCTATACTGATACAAGTAGAAGGTCTTTGTAATGATCAATACAATAGAAAGGGGCAGGGCTTAGATTACAAATTCATGCCTTCTTGTGTATTGTTTTGTTGACTCTCAGTAAATGTAAAATAATAATAAAAGTCTATTATGTTAACCACTTAAAACAGGCTAGATCTCATCATATCTCATTATAATTCATGGAGTTTCAAACAATAGCATTTGAAGGCTCTTCACTGAAGTTCTTTTAATACACAGAAATCACTGCTCTTGATGAGCGTTCATTTAAAAACAAGGTTTCAAAACAATTTCAGACATGGTTTTGAAATGGTAAAATGGTGGCTGAATATCATATATATTAGGTATAACTATATGTGTGTAAAAACTGGCCTATATGAAGAAGAACGTGGCATCAGTATTGGAGGAAGACTCATTAACAACATGCGATATACAGATGACACAACCTTGCTTGCTGAAAACAAAGAGGACGAGAAGCATTTATTGATGAAGATCAAAGACTACAGCCTTCAGTGTGGATTATACCTCAATATAAAGAAAACAAAAATCCTCACAACTGGACCAATAAGCAACATCATGATAAGTGGGGAAAATATTGAAGTTGTCAAGGATTTCATTTTACTTGGATCCACAATCAACGGAAGCAGCAGTCAAGAAATCAGACTACCCTAAGGACTACAGTGCTCCTGATCCAAGCATGGTATTTTCAATTGCCTCATGTGCACGTGAAAGCTAAACAATGAATAAGGATAACCAAAAAAGAATTGATGCCTTTTAATTATGGTGTTGGCAAAGAATATTGAATATACCATGGACTGTCAGAATGCGCCTTAGAAGCAAGGATGTGGAGTTTTTTTCTCACATACTTTGGACACGTTATTAGGAGGGACCAGTCCTTGGAGAAGGACATCATGTTTGGTAAAGTAGAGAGTCAGAGAAAAAGAGGAAGACCCTTGACGAGATGGGTTGATACAGTGGCTGCAACAATGGGCTCAAACATAGCAACGATTGTGAGGATGGTGCAGGACCAGGCAGTGTTTCATTCTGTTGTATGAAGGGTCACTATGAGTCAGAACTGACTTGAGGGCACCTAACAACAACAACAACATATGTGTATGTGCGTATTCCAGCTCTACTTAAGTGCATTGCTATATTTCTTATCAGTTAGAATCGTTTGGGAGCAGCGGGTATTTGTAGACAACCGTGTTTGCTAATGATTACTATGATAAATATTGCAATTCAGGTATTTCTTTCGCAATTCTATTTCCATTGTGTCTTTTAACACATCGAGGGAGAAGCGATGGTGTAGTGAACACAACAACCAAGCCTTAACACTGTGTATGGGGCATAATGTGCTTACTTTAGAACAAACTGCCGAGGTGAGCTAAGAGAAACGCATTTTTAAAGTTTGCTTGAAAGTCATGATTACTGCACTGAGCTTCAGGTATGGAGAACAGGAAATTCTACAGCCAAGGAAACCCCTATCCATACACAGCATCCTGAGGAAGGAGATATAGCTCCATCAAAGAGTTTTACCACCAGACATATTGTTCATTTACTGTGTAACCTCAAAGAAGATATATATTTTTCGTGTATCTTAGGTGGAAAGAGTACAGTTATGTGAAGTGTTTTTTAACATTAATATTTGAATTTGAAAAAGTAAATTTGAACTCTTTGTTAACACAAATATTTTCTGCTTTGAATTTGTTGATACCTTATGTTTTCACTAATGGAAGTCATGCTGATTAAAGGACCAATTCAGAATTTTCGTTATGAGTTATGGATTTTGATATCCTTTATCTGGGATCACATATGTTCCAGCAGACCCTGGACGTACTAAATCATACCAATATAAGTCAATGATAAAATCATTAAAAAAATTTTTTTTATTTCTTGAAAATTTGCAAACCATGAGGTAAAACACGAAGGCACCTGGCAATGACTGCACATACATTTTATTCTAGTCTCCTTCTTCTTAGCCTTTTTATTATTTTCATGAAACTTTTCAAAACATGGTACACTGCATTCTTCATTATCGCAAAAGCAGTACTTAAAGCCCAAATAAATAAAACTGAAGGAATTTGAATCTCAGAAAAATTATCACTACTAGGTATTCTTCATTATAACACAAGCAGCACTAACAGCTAACAAGCAGAAACAGCTGCTCTGGAATATTGCTGACCTCCTCACAGCTCCACCTGCTACACGTGGAAGCAATAATTGGGCCCTAAGATTGAACATGGGATAAGAATAATATATAGGAGTTCAAGCCTCTTGAAAAGTACCACTGCAATGCACTATTCCTTATCGCAAAGGCATCACTTACTGTTCAGATGCTAGAAAAGCAGTCCTGAAAGACTGCAGAGCAAAGCCTCAAAGCAAAGCAGGGAGCCAGTAACACCTGGAAACAGGGAGAAAATTGGCCACTATGACTGAATGAAGACTAGGAATAGCTTATTCTTGCAATAAGCACATTTTCAAAAGCACATGGTAGCTGGGAAACCAGTGAGGAGGCTTATCTCACGGAAATAAAGGCAAATCTGTCAAAATATAACAAAATTCACACTCCCAGGAGACATCACCTAACGCAATGCTCATTCTACACAATAATAGTGGCTCCAACTCAGGGTTCTTGAGTTTCACACATGTCAAAAGCTACCACCTTGAGGCTAAATGCGTTAAAATCAGACGACTGCCTTCGCAAAGAACTCCAGTGCATAAAAAGTGGTTGGGATATCATATGTCCCATGAGTCACCATAAAAATCATGATTTTCCTTTAAGCTTATAAATCATATTGTGCTATACATATAATGCTAATAATTTTTAAAATAACTTTTAGCCTTTGATTAATATTTGGTCCCACTTAACAGATTTAAACATCTTTAAATATTTTAAATTACATTGATGCTTATATTTATACATTTTATATATTTAGGTTTCTTTCTAAGTCCTTCCATTTGTCTAACACCAGAATCTCCCCACAACTTAAGTAATGTAAAATTTTCAATCCTGTTTACAAACGTGCTTTTACCTTGTCAACTTCAAATCATGAGCCTAAATTAATTATCTATGCCAAATTTTTTGTACAGTACAAATATTTAAAATATAAGGCACACACAAACTATTCCCCAAATCAACACAAAAAAAATTAGTACTATGAGTTTGATTTACTTAAACATCTTGAAACTTAGTTCTAAGCTTGCCTGGGGTTAAGACACCAGTGCCCACCAAAGAACCAATTACAATCCCACATTAATTTCATTTATTTTTCCAAGAAACTTGGAAATATGCTCCCAAGGAAGTCGGGGTTTCCATTCCAAGTGCCTTGGGGTTGACTTCTTTGACGCTGAGTTGCACATAAACTAGATGGACTGGCCTGGGTGTGAAATGAAGAGCTGCAGACATCCAGCATAATTTTTCCTGCTGTCGTACTGAGCCTTTTTCTTATAATGGCTTATGCCAACAGTGGACACCGAGCCAATGTCCTACACACAACCAGTATAGGTTGCCATTGAGTGAACCCCGTCTCATGGCAATCCCATGTGTGTCAGAGTAGAACTGTGCTCCATAGAGTTTTCAATGACTGGTTTGCTGGAAGTAGATCTTCAGGACTTTCTTCTGAGGTACCTCTGGGTGAACTTGAACCTCCAACCTTTTGGTTAATTCTGAGCATGTTAACCGTTTGCACCACCTAGGGACTCCATCCTGCATACTAGGTCTTCTGAATTCATACTCATTCTTTTGTAATTACTCTCCGCTGTGTCTTCTAATTAAGGTAAATGATATCATATGACCTTCCCCCCAAATACCAATTCTGTTCCCCTTCACTTTGCTTCAGAAACCCTAGTGGTGTAGGGGTTAAGAGTTATGGCTGCTAACCATAAAGGTCAGCAGTTTGAAACCACCAGGCGCTCCTTGGTAAACCGTGTGGGGCAGTTCTACTCTGTCCTGTAGGGTTGCTATGAGTCGAAATTGACTCGACGGCAGTGGGCTTGGACTCACTTTGCCTCACCTCTTAATTGTATTCAACCGATCGATTTAATACTTATTTGTACTGTGAATTTTTTATACATTCTTTCTACCTGGCAGAGATGCTACTTTAAATGATATATGAATGACATCCTTTGGATTCTGCCTGTCTTTCCTGCCTCTCTAGCTGCCTGGTCAGTTCCTAAAGTCATTCTAATTAAGAAAATTAAGGACTGTGATAAAAGTATATTTTGGTAGAGTTAGGTTGCTATACTTTAAGAATTAACAACATTCATTAGGAAATTTTCCTTTTTTTAATCATATGACCACAATTCAGACTGCACTGCTGAGGCAATGGCAATTTAGCTAAATTGCCCATGTGGAAATTGGTGCCTGGGAGAAACGAGGCCCACCAGTGTCTGTCTTGTAAATATCCTGTCTGAAGCTCACCTTCAGGGCATGGTCATATCTAATTAGAGCTTCCTGTGAGGAGAGAAAAGAGCCCTGGTGGCGCAGTGGTTACGCGCTCAGCTGCTAACCAAAAGGTCAGCGGTTTGAACCCACCAGCTGCTCCTCAGGAGAAAGATGGGGCAGTCTGCTTCTGTAAAGATTATAGCCTTGGAAACACTATGGGGCAGTTCTGCTCTGTCGTATAGGGTGGCCACGAGTCGGAATTGACTTGAGGGGAGTGGGTTTGGTTTTTTTTTGTTTTGTTTGTTTTGTTTCCATGACAGATCCTGTGATAACTGTGACCCCAAATGAGAAATCAAACGGCAGGAGTGTTGTGGAGGAACATGCTCTTTTGCACCTGAACCCCAAGATGTCCAGCTCTTGGACAATTGTACAATACAAGTGAAAGCCATAGGTCACCATCTAAATATAAAACAGTATTGTTTTAGAATTCCTCTAATGAATTGTATATTGAAGACAGACAGAGGAGAGAGGAGGGATCTCAGCTCATCTATGCTCTGTGAAGAGAGTCTTGTGTAAATCTGAGGCCGCCCAAGGACTGGCAGTGACCAGCGGTGACCAGCAGTGACCAGCCTTCAGTGAATTCAATACAATCGTCAGCATAACAGGAGATAGCTTTTCTCTTCTATTCTGCTTTGCCAGCTTTAAAATGACCACTGGCTTAAGAGAGTCCCAAGTGTGCCTTGGGGGAACCCAGTGTCCTGAGTCTCCTCTTGGCCCTAATGAGGGAGGAAAAGGATGTGTTTTGCTTTGATGTACAGCTGTATGTTTCCTAACGAGATAGGCAAGAGATCAGATTCCATTAGGAATTCTCCTTTTAAGCCTTGATTATTCAACAGCCCTGTTGAAATTAGCTGTTCATTTTATCCACGAGCAGCTGCGTGCAGGCTTGAACGGTTTTACTTGTAAGCGTCAAACTGAGAAAGTCTGGGCTAAAGCACTCCTGAATATTTATTTCAATTATTCCTTGATGTCACATTTTAAATTATTATTATCCTAAGCAATAGCACTGGATTCTGAAACCAGTAGAATTCACCAGAAAAAATGACCAAGACATTTGATCTGGATTGTAAAACGCAGCTCAATTCTAATGTGAGGCAAATCCTTTCTGTCCCTCTGCCTGTTTCTCTTCCACACGACATTAATGCCTATTTTGGCACGTCATGTCACAGCTGCAAAGCAGAGCCCGTCCCTCCTGTTTCCCTGTCTTATGAGCTCCCTGCAGGGCTGCCAGAACAGTCATATTCATTTCTGTCAGGCCTGGGCTGGAGCTGTTACCAAGTCTTCATCTCAGAGCCCAGGCCAAACTGTGCTCCCTGTCCTGCTGAGGTGTGTGGGGCTACAGGAGGCTTTGTCAGAGGGTCAAAGAAGAGGAAATGAAGGATAACCCTGAGACAGGGCAGAGGCTTAGAGCCAGGTTGAAAAATCGTCAGGGCTGGAAGGGATTCGCACACGCACATGCACCCCTGTGCACACACAGGAGAGCGACATTCTGATAAACAGGACCATTGTCATGCATTTAAGTCAATGAGTTATTAGGGGACAAGTGTTCCTTAATCTTGGACATTCATTGATCAAGATAAATAAACTTTGTTATGCAAATACTTTTTGCTATTAGACTTCTGCCTTATTGATTTAATAGTTTCACTTGCCTGGTTCTTTTCTCCCTAAATTTGTCAGCTGCTTGAGTTACTTTACCACATTTGCTAAAAGTGCGGCATATCTCACCCAAATATGGAAAGCTATTTAGGGACATTCAAACTCCTTGAGAGTTGATCCCTGAGTTCTTTTTACTTTGAGATAAAGCAGGAAAAACAAAACCTTGGCCCAGTGGGAACTACATAGCTCCGCAATTTCTTCTTCAACCTTTTCACCCAATGTTGGAACAGCTTCCACATCTCACGCATCTTCGGATGGGTTTCGTGGTTTTGTTTATTATTCTTATGACTACTACAGTGTTTGCATTGTTAATAGACCTCTTTCAAAGCTTATGGATGTTTCCAGTGGTTTTCAAATAGTCTTTCATGTGTTTTCTGAATTGGGCACCAGCTTCACCTGCCTCTACATTGTTTTATGTTTGCTAGGAACTGTTGGGGGTGAATACAGTGGTGATATGGGCAACTAGTGTTTTATAATGCTCCATTATTCAGAGGAATGCTTTGTAGATAATGTAGGTAAGTTCATTCAAAAAGCTATATGGCTAGTGTTAATGTTGAGAAAGGTGAGTTTGACATTTTTTGTTAAAAAAAAAAAATCAAAACTGTTGCCTTTGATTCCAACTCTTAGTGACCCTATAGGGCTCAGTAGACCTGCCCCAGAGGGTTTCCAACGAGCGGCTGGTGGATTCGAACTGCCAACCTTTTGGTTAGCAGCCGAGCTCTTAACCACTGCTCCACTAGGGCTCCATTTTTTTTGTTACGGATGGAAAAATCAAGGAAAACGGACTGCTTTATCTATCTTTAAGATGCAAAGCCCATTTATGAGCTGTTTAGCTTGAAGTTTGAACTCATCCTCCTTCTCCATATGTTTGCGTTTCGTTTGTGTCCTCCGCCCATGTGTCCATCTCCATAGCTCAGTGCTGCTCACTCTTCCTGGGCTCTTTGTGCCTTTTCTATAGTAGATGCTCTTCCAACAGATCTTTGCTTAACCACTGCCTGGATTAACTGTCACTTTAAACCCCTCTGTAAGACAAACATGGCATGCTGAACTTTTGCAGCTGAGAGTCACTGAGTGCTGCAATGGTTAAAATGCCTGGCTGCTAGCCCAAAGGGTGGCCATTCAAGTCCACCCAGAGATGACTTGGAAGAAAGCCCTGGCAATCTACTATTGAAATATCAGCCATTGAAAACCATATGGAGTATAGTTCTACTCTGACACTCATGGGGTCTCCATGAGTCAGAATTAACTCGACGGCAACCCATAACAGCAAGGCTATCCTCCACACACTTTGGCTTCTACTGATTGAGCTGTGTGCATACTCAGAGTAAGTTGTGTTTGCTTCAAGCATTATGCCAGTTGTACTTGTTATTGTAATAATGTAACATAATCAAACATTTAAATATATCAACAAAATACGAGTGCTAAAAGAAAGAGGGTTGTTGTTATGAAAATCAAGTCAAGAGTTTTGGAAAGAATGAAGATGACCTGTTTAAGACAAACTGCTGTCAAATTAGGTGTAGGCAAGAGAACTGAATCTGACTGGTAAGTTAGTAGAAATCAAAAAGTATTCTGTACACAGATTGCTTTGCAGTTATTTTCCCATTCTTGCTCCCATTTAAAGAAAGAAACTAAAAATTGTGTTGTTAATGCATTATGGGTGTGATTTCTGCAAGAAAGAAATCAAGGAACACCAGTTAGAAGGCTTATGTTGAAAGAAAAACTTTGCCCCTACAATCAAATAAATTGGTGAACAAAATGCCCAATATATGCTTAAGTTAAAATTAAGTTTTAAGGCATGCTTACATTATTTCAATACAATTTCCTGCTCAGATTAACTGACTTCTACCTGAACCAATGGTTGACAAGAGGGTCTCCATTGTACAAATCCTGGGTGGTGCAAATAGTTAATGCACTTGGCTGCTAACTGAAAGGTTGGAAGTTTGAGTCTACCCAGAGGTGCCTCAGAAGAAAAGTCTGGTGATCTACGTCAGAAAAATCAGCCATTGCAAGCCCTGTGGAGCACAGTTCTGCTCTGAAACACACGGAGTCTCTATGAGTCAGAATCAAAAAAAAATCTGGGGTAGATATGTCCTCCAGGGAGCATTCTTTGACTTTTCTTTCCTGTCTAGGTTAAGAATCCTTCATATTTGCTCCCAAGTGTTTCTCCATCATAGCATTTTATTATGTTGTAACTGCTCAGTTGACTGTCTCTTACACTGGACTGTCAGCTTGCTGAGGGCAAGGAACTCATCTTTAATCTCTATAGTCTCAGGGCCTGAAACAATGGCTGGCTCCAAAATGGATGCACAAATGCTTATTGAATGAGTGTTGAAAGATGGACTTTATTAAAGGTGTTGATGGAATAACTATAGCAGGGGGGTTGTATTACTTTATGGAAAGAGTGTGAAAAAGCTTTGTTTGTATAAGGGGGTCATTTCTCTGGTATTTAAAATGTTCCACGTGATAAGCTTGAAGAGAAACTACCTTGGGATCACAGAGCAATTTGAATGCATTTTAATGTTAGTCTTAATTGTCTTGGCACATCTCGGGACATCTGCAAGATATTTTTCTGCGTCTTTTTGGCCCTGTAGAATTTTTCTTCCCCTTTATTTTCGCTCTCAATGTCCTACATTCTGTCTCCAGCAGCTAACAAGCAAGTTGTGGAGTAGCGCTGGTACCATCCCACATCGGCTGGGAAGGCCTCAAAGAATCTGAGTCCTTCTGTTTCAAATCTTGTTTATCCTCCTTCCTCTCTCCTCAGCCTCAAATCAACATGTGCTTCTAGTCTGGGAACCTTGGGCAGTTCCCAAGTCCTTGTATCCTGTTTCCTTTAATAGCGTTGCATCCTAAGCATGAGCTTCTCTTTTGTCCTTTACCTTCTTTACTTCCTTGGTCTTGACTCTTTAATCAAGTGTCCTGCTTTAATTTACCCTTGCCCTGTGGCATCTGGCTTATGTCTAGCCACGAAATGTTCCATCTTGTATACGTTTTAAAAAGTGGACCACAAGAGGAAATACGTCCTCCAAAGTGAATATTATTGTTTGAACACTTAAGAGCTTAAAGCAGGAGTCAGTCCCATAAATGACACACACACACACAGTTTAACTGAAAAAAACATTTTTTAAACAAATCCATGTAATATAAGCAGCAGTTTAATATTCTGCTTCCAAAGCATACACATATAAAACTGGATCTCATTCTTCTTACTTGCTGTGGGCATGACCCTTCTCCTTGAGTTCCCTGAAAGGAATACCAGATTTAAAAAGCAGAGAACTTAAGGAAGAAATAAAACTGTCTTTATTGCAAATGACATGATTGTCTACATAAAAAACCTGAAAGGAGTCTCAAAAAAGCTATTAGAACTAATATATGAGTTTAGCAAGTTCACAAGATACAAGGTCAATGTAAAAATCAATTATATTTCTACATACAAGCAATAAATAATTGGAAATTTAAACACTGTACAATTTACAATAGCTCTAAAATAAGAACTACTTAGGGATAACTTTAACAAAATATAGGCAAAATTTTTATGCCAAATAGCATAAAATATTGATGACAGAAATATAAGAAAGCCTAAGTAAATACGAGGATATATCATGCTCATGGATCAGAAGACTAAATATTGTTAAGATGTCAGTTCTCTGGAGGAACCCCTGAGACTATGGTACCTAGACACCCTGCTAACTCAGAACTGAAGCCACTCCCGAAGCCCACTGTGAAGGTTATGACTGAGTGTCAACTTGGCTGGACCATGATTCTCACTGTTTTAAAGTGATCACTCCCATGATTGAATATATTGTGAGTAGCCAATTAGATGAAAGGGAGTCTCCTTGGGGGTGTGGCCTGCATCTGAATATAAGCAGACGTTCTGGCTTTTTGCTCACTCTGGATCCTGCGGTGGCCTCCTGTCATCTCATCTCTGGTTCTTGGGACTTGAGCTGTCAGCTTATCTGCTAAACTTGGGATTCGTCAATCTTCAGAGCCTGTGAGCAGAGCCCTGCTCTCTGACCTACCGATCTTGTGTTCACCAGCCCCTGCAGCTACGTGAGTCAGGAGAAACCTTGTGGTCTTGCCTGCCGATCTTGGAATTCATCAACCTTCACAGCCTGTGAGCAGGAGCCCTGCTCTCCGACCTGCCGATCCTGGGCTCACCAGCTTCTGCAGCTGCGTGACTTGGGAGAGGCCTCTACTCTGATCCATGGACTTGGGACATTCTAGCCTCTACAATTGCGTGAGATGTTTCCTTGATATAAATCTCTCTATATATATGTATTTATATGCTTTACTGGTTTTGCTTGTTTAGAGAACCCAGCCTAAGACATCCACCTTTCAGCTGAAGATTAGACAGGCCTATAAAACAAACAACACACGTGAGGAACGTGCTTCTTAGCTTAATCAAGTATACAAGACCAAATGGGCAACACCTGCCCAAAAACAAAGACCTGAAGACAGGAAGTGGCAGGAAAACTGGGCCAATGGACACAGGGATTCCGGGGTGGAAAGGGAAAAGGGGAGAGTGCTAACACAACGTGAGGATTGCAATTAATGTCACAAAACAATTAAATTGTGTGTAAATTTTTGAGTGGGAAACTAATTTGTGCTGTAAACTTTCATCTAAGGCACACATACACACAGTCAGTTCTCCCCAAATTAAGATGAAATTGAATCTATAGTACAATATCAATTAAAATCCCAGCAAGTTTTTTGAAGAAATTGACATCTTAATTCTAAAATGTATTAGAAAACCAAAGGACTAGCTGAAAGTTGGATGACTCACACTACCTGATTTTAAGACTCACTATAAAGCAAGACAGACAAAATATTGATGAAAGGATAGATGTAGATATATGTGGAACAGAAAAGAAAGTCCAAAAATAGACCCAAACTTACATGGTCAATTGATTTCTGACAAAGCTACCAAGGTAATTTAAGGTATAAAGAACGGTCTTTTTCACAAATGGTACTGAGACAATTGGAGATCCATATGCCAAAAAAATAAAATAAAAAGTGAAACTCAACCCTTACCTTACACCATATAAAAAATTAACTTGGAATAATACATCACTGACTTAAATGTAAAAGCAAAAACTAAAACTTCAATAAGAAAAAATAGGAGACAGTATTTGTGACCTTGGCTTAGGTAAAGATTTTTCAGCTAAGACACAAAATACAAACCATGAAAGAAAGAATGGATAAATTTAACTTCAAATTAAAATTTTTCCTTCTTCAAAAGACATTGTTAAGAAAATAAAAAGGCAAGTGACAAACCAGAAGAAAATATTTGCAAAACATACATCTGATAAAGGATAAAATGACTCTCACGACTCAAGAAATAAGAAGATGCGCAGTCCGATTAAAAATGGGTAGAAGATTTGAACAGACAATTCACTAAAGAAGATACATAGATGGCAAATAAGTATATGAAAAATGCTCAACATCAGTCATTACCCTGTTGCTGTCAAGTCGATTCCAACTCATAGCAACCCTATAGGACAAAGTAGAACTGCCCTATAGGGTTTCCAAGGAGCGGCTGAGATATCACCAAACACCTACTACAATGGCTATAATAAAAAAACAAAAACAAAAAAACACTGACAATACCAAGTGCTGGCCAGGCTGCAGAGAACTCCCATGCACTGCCGGTGGGAATGTAAATACAGCCACATTGGAAAACACTTTGGCAACCCCTGTAAAGGAAAATATACACATATTATACTATCCAACAATCTCACTCCTAGGTATTAAAAAAAAAACACAAAACTATTGCCATCAAGTCGATTTTGACCCAGCAACCCTACAGGACACGACAGAACTGCCCATAGGGTTTCTAAGGAGCAGCTGATGGATTCAAACTGCTGACTCTTTGGTTAGCAGCTGTAGCTCACTGTAGCTCTTAACCACTGTGACACCAGGGCAGTGGTAGTAGCAGAGGAAAAATTAAAACATATGTCCTCACAAAAACCTGTATGAAAACGTTTATAGCATTTTTTTTTAGTAATCACCGGAAACTAGAAATAGCCCAGTGAGCATCAATTATAAATGGGTAAGTTGTAGTACATCCATACAATGGAATACGACTAGGCAATAAAAAGAACAAACTACTGATGCATGCAAGAACATGGGTATATTTGAAAAGCATTTTGTTACGTGAAAGAAGCAAATGGAAAAGACTGCAAACTGTACGATACTATTTTTTTCAATGTTCTGAAAAGGCAAAACTGGGGGACAAAGATCAGCAGTCATAGAGACTGGGAGTAGGAGGAGAGTTCTGACCACAAAGGGGCAGGAAGGCAGTTTTTCAGGTGATGAAAATATTCTCTATCTTAGTTGTGGTGGTGGTTATCGAACTGTATACGTTTGTCAAAACTCAGAATTGTGTATCAAAAAGAGTGAATTTTATTGGGTGTAGATTATGCCTCAAGAAAACTGACTTTCAAAAAAATTCTTATATACTGCAGTTTGGAAACCAAAAGTACTTGGTGTCTTAGTCATCTAGTGCTGTTATAAGAGAAATACCACAAGTAGATGGCTTTAACAAAGAGAAATTTATTTCTTCACAGTAAAGTAGGATAAAAGTCCAAATTCAGGGTGTCAGCTCCAGGGAAAGGCTTTCTCTGTCGGCCCTCATCAATCTTCCACTGGACTAGGAGCTTCTCCATGCAGGGACCCCAGGTCCAAAGGACGCACTCTGCTCCCGGCACTGCTTTCTTGGTGGTATGAGGTCCCCCCACCCCCGCTTGCTTCCCTTTCCTTTTATCTCTTATAAGATAGAAGGTGGTGCAGGCCACACCCCAGGGAAACGCCCTTTACATTGGATCAGGGATGTGACCTGATCCAGTCACAATCCCACCCTAATCCTCTTTAATATAAAATTATAATCACAAAAAGGAAGACAACTGCACAATACTGGGAATCATGGCCTAACCAAATTGACACATATTTTGGGGGCACACAATTCAATCCATGACACTTGGGATAAAACAAAACAGAATCCACAATTCTGTGAGATCCCATTGGAGGCTGTCTTTAACATTATTCTCACCTGAGGAATTAAAATTTGTAACAAAGATTGTTAGACATATTAGGGTTAACATTGAAATTAGTAAAAATCAGTTGAGTTTCCCCTGGCTAGAAATCAAGGAAGAAAACCCCCAGGAGGCAGGGTCTGGAATTCAGAGGAATGTTGCTGTGATTACTATAGGGAGCTGCCCTTAAGACAATGTGAGGTTTAGAAAACCTCCTAAATGTTGAGGAGTAGTCAGGCTCCCAGCCTTGGCTCCTGTGGGTGCATTTCCATGTGTGCTATTTCTTTGGTATCTAGCTGAATCGTTCCCTACTTCTTATTTCTTTTCTCTTGACGGGCCTTTCCTAGGCGTAACTGTGCTCTGCCTTCTGTGCCAGGACAGCTTGCTCTTGGTTTTCATCTGGCTTGGTTTAGGCTTATAGTTCTCCTTTTGTCCAAACTCACATATAGATAGCTATTTTTATGTTTCCTTAATTCTAAGAAGCCATTCCACCACCTGTCTGTCAGTTTGTTATACTGTGGTGGTTTGTGTGTTGTTATGATGCTAGAAGCTATGCCACCACCCATATTTCAAATACCAGCAGAGTCACCCATGGTGGATAGGCTTCAGCAGAACTTTTAGACTAAGGCAGACTAGGAAGAAAGGCCTGGTGGTCTACTTCCCAAAATTAGCCAATAGAACCCTATGGATCCAACAGAATATTGTCGAATATAGCACTGGAATATGAGCCTGTAGGTTAAGAGGCACTCAAAATACACATTAGCTGCAACAAATGGACTTAAGCATGCCGACAATGGTGAAAATGGTGTAGGACCATGAGTTGGAGCCAACTTGAAGGCAACTAATATTATGCTTCACATGGTAGAATATACAATTTTATGTTAAATCATACTCAGTTTATACCAGTTTTTCTTTTTCTTTCTTTCTTTTTTTAGACAGTGTTCCCTGGATGGCTTGATTTTCTCATGAGCAAGATCAGGGCTCTCCCCTCACTTCCTGTTCCAAGGTTGAGAGATATTTATCTTCCTCAGGGATCTAAACCAAAAAGGGCCTCAGCCTTCAGATGCTACCCCCTTCTCTTTACAGATACTTTTATCTTAATACACAACAATCCCTTACAATGAACCTAACAAGAATTACACACATGCCTCAACAGGAAGGTATGTTTCCTGAGTCTTTAATTCATAGTGAAAAGCAAGGCATGACCTTCAAATAAAATCTTAAAATATCTCAACTTTTTCTCCCTGCTAATTTCCTTTTCCCTTCTAGCCTCTTTATTTCCTTTTCTTCCCTCCCACCCAATTGTTGTCAGGTTTTCCTCCCCATCTTCCTTCTTCTGTCTCTTCCTTTTCTCTTACTGCTTCTTTTCTCCTTTCTTGTCCTTCTGTGCTCATCCTCCCACCCACCACCCACCCACCTTATTATTGTTATTTTTTTAACTTTCTGCACTCTCTTTAATGGACGTTATAAGGCTCTGAAGTGTATCTTTCATTATTGCTGTCCTTATTTGTTAAAGTTTTGTGTTCTCCAATAAGCCTAGAAGAAAATCTGCCACAAACTTGACAATAATATTCCCACTGGATCCTTCCACTTTTTTATAGCAGGCAGACTTAGGCAATGGAACAATATCCTTTATCAGCTTCTTCGTGTGATTTCAGCTCATGGATATACATATTTTCTACCTCGTTAATAGTCACCTGGGCTTACCCTATGTCATCAGGAGAGCGCTGAGGATTGTGGAAATCTCAGCTAAAACAAAGCACCTTGGCTTTGCACTTGCATTGGTATTTGTTGAAGCATGAGTTTCTAGTAGCTCCGTAGAACCAGTAATCAGATTCTCTTCCTAGATGTAAAGTTGAGTCTAAAGAACGGTCATTATTCCAGCAAATGTGCAATGTATTTTATCAAAATTTCCAATAAAGACACTCACTTGTACCATCCACAAAGAGATCAGAATCATGTTTTATAATAATGTCACTAAGAGCCATTACTTAAAATAGCAGGGAAATGTTTAACATTTTAAAAGAGAGATTTAAAATAATTGTTATAAAAATATTTAAAGGAATAAAGTTTTCAGCTACATTCTGTGATTATTTCATATAATTGGGAAGTAATATAATGATGCTTTAAATAATTCCATAATACTAATTTTTAATATAATTCAACAAATATTTATCCAGCTCTTCATATGGACCTCTCATTGTGCTAAATACTGAAGAGATGAAAACATTGACTACTCTTCTCAAGACTTAAAATGTAATTATGAAAAAAGATATGTACAAAAAATTATATATACAACAGATGTCTTAGTTATCTTGTGCTGCTATAACAGAAATACCACAAGTGGATGGCCTTAACGAAGAGAAATTTAGTCTGTCACAGTCTAGGAGGCTAGAAGTCTGAATTCAGGGTATCAGCTCCAGGGGAAGCCTTTCTCTGTCAGTCAGCCCTGGGAGAAGGTTCTTGTCATCAATCTTTCCTGGTCTAGGAGCTTCTCAGCACCGGGACCCTGGGTCCAAAGGACACGCTTCCCTCGTGGTTCTTCATTCTTGGTGGTAGGAAGTCCCTCTTCTCTCTACTCAGTTTTCTCTTTTATATCTCAAAAGAGATTGACTGAAGATACAGCCTAATCCTGTAGATTGAGTCCTGCCTCATTAGCATAACTACCTCTAATCCTGCCTCATTAACATCATAGAGGTTAGGATTTACAACACATAGGATAATCACGTCAGATCACAAAATGGAGGACAACCACACAATACTGGGAATCATGGCCTAGGCAAGTTGACATACATTTTTGGGGGTCAGAATTCAATCCATAACAACAGATAATGTTTTCTAGCTTCTTGAATGTAGATAAAGAAACTAAACCCGTTGCCGTTGAGTTGACTCCGATTCATAGTGACACTATAGGACAGGGTAGAACTGCCCCACAGGATTTCCAAGGAGCAACTGGTGGATTCAAACTGCCAGCCTTTTGGTTAGCAGCAAAGCTCTTAACCACTGCACCACCAGTGCTCCTGGAATGTAGATACTATTCTTTCTATTTATTTTCCTCCCAAATCTAGCTCACTCCTTTGTACGCAGAGATAGTTATTAAGTATTTTATAAATAGGAAGTGTTGTAAAAGGAAAGTAAAGGAAGCAATCAATATCGATTACAAAAGTTAGAGAATGTCTCATGGCAGAAGATTTGAGCCAAAACTTAATATATGGTTAGAACTTGGATCTATTAAAAAGGGGAAGACCAAAGAAGACATTTGGGCGGCTAACAGACACTTGAGGAAATGCTCCCAATCATTAGCCATTAGAGAAATGCAAATAAAAACTACAATGAAATACTATCTCACCCCGACATTACTGGCAAGAATGAATTACTGCTGGTGGGAATGTAAAATGGTACAACCACTATGGAAAATGATATGATGCCTCCTTACAAAGCTAGAAATAGAAATATATTACAATCTAGCATTCACACTCGTAGGAATATATCCTGGAGAAATAAGAGCTGTCACAGGAATAGATATATGCACATCTATGTTCATCGTAGCATTATTCACAGTAGCAAAAAGATGGAAACAACCTAAGTGCCCATCAACAGATGAATCGATAAACAAACTATGGCACATACACACAAAATGGAATACTACGCAAAGATAAAGAACAATGAGGAATCTGCACAACATGGATGAATCTGGAGGACATTATGCTGAGTGAAATAAGTCAATCACAAAAGGACAAATATTGTATGAGACCATTATTATAAAAACCCAAGAAAAGGTTTACACAGAGAAAAAAACTTTGATGGTTACCAGGGAGGGGAGGGAAAATCACTAACTAGATAGTAGACAAGTGTTAACTTTGGTGAAGGGAAGTACAACACACAATATAGGGGAAGTCAGCACAATTTGACCAAGGTAAAGTTACTTCCTAGACACATCCAAACGTCTTGAGGGACCAAGTTACTGGGGCTGAGGGCAGGGCACCATAGTCTTAGGGGACATCTTGGTCAACTAGCATAACATAGTTCATAAAGAAAATGTTCCACATTCTACTTTGGTGAGTCTTAAAAGCGTATAAGCGGCCAACTAAGATACATCTATTGGTCCAAAGGACTAATAGACCACATGAACCACAGCCTTCTCCAGCCTGAGCCCAGAATAACAAAGTGGTGCCTGACTACCACCAACCGACCACTCTGACAGGAATCACAATAGACAGTCCTGGACGGAACAGGAGAAAAATGTAGAATAAAATTCAAACACACACATACACATTACAAACAGACTTACTGGTCTGATGGTGACTGGAGGAACCCCTGAGACTGTGGCCCCCATATACCCTGCTAACTCAGAAATGAAGCCACTCCCAAAGGCCACCATTCAGTCAAATATTAGACAGGCCTATAAAACAAACAGTAACACGTGTGAGGAATGTGCTTCTTAGTTCAAGCAATTATACAAGACCAAATGGGCAACACCTGCCCAAAAACAAAGACAAGAACGCAGGAAAGGACAGGAAAACTGGATGAATGGACATGGGGAACCCAGGGTGGAAAGGGGCAGAGTGCTGACACATTGCAGGGATTGCAGCCAATTTCACAAAACAATTTATATATAAATTTTTGAATGAGAAACTGATTTGCACTGTAAATTTCCACCTAAAGCACAATTCAAAAAAAAAGGCGGTGGGGGGCGGGGGGAGAATAGCATTCTTGCCAGAGGGAATGGCATGAATAAAGATACAGGGGTGAGAGTAAGTGTTGTTCATGCCAAAGTAAGGAAAATTGACTGGAGCAGAGAGTTGACATCAGCAAGGCCTGGGTTTAAATATTTAGAAGGCCAGTGAAGACACTCATTAATTCTCTCTCTACATGATTGTCATAGATTGGATTGTGTCCCTCAAAAATATCTGTCAACTTGGCTCTGCCATTATTCCCAGTATTGTGTGATTGTCCACCATTTTGTCATCTGATGTGATTTTCCTATATGTTGTAAATCCTATCACTATGATGTTAATGAGATGGATTATCAGCAGTTATATTGATGAGATTACAAGGTTAGATTGTGTCTTAAACCAGTCTCTTTTGAGATACAAAAGAAAGAATAAGCAGAAAGACATGGAGACTTCATATCACCAAGAAAGCAGCACCGGGAACAGAGTGCATCCTTTGGACCCATGGTTCCTGAGCGTAGTCCAGGGGAAGATTGATGACAAGAACCTTCCTCCAGAGCTGACAGAGAAAGCCTTCGCCTGGGGCTGACGCCTTAAATTTGGACTTCTAGCTTACTAGACTGTGAGAGAATAAACTTCCGTTTGTTAAAGCCATCCTCTTGTGGTATTTCTATTACAGCAGCACTAGATGACTAAGACAAGGATCATTCTCATCAGCTTACAACTGTGCCATTAATTTCTCTCATTTTAAAAACAAAATCTTTCTTGGCCCCGTGTTCTCCTTCTTTTACTACCCTCAAAAAAGCTGCCTATATTACCTGTTTCCATTCCCCTGCTCCTGTTCTTTCTTGAAGCCATCCTAGCCAGGCTCTCATCTCCACCACTCTACCAGCGATCCTTGGTGGTAAACCAGCGATCAACTCTCAATCTCCACCTTCCTTGACCTGTCAGCAGCATTTGAAACAGTTGATCATTCTCTCCTCCTTGACGTGCTTGCCTCACTTGGCTTCGAGGTCTTACATTCTATTGCTTTTCCTTCTATTTCAATGGCTATTCCTTCTCAGGCTCTTTTGCTAGTTCCCACTCATCCCCCTAACCTCTAAATGTTTGGGTGATCAAGGGCTTGGTCCTCAGACCTCCGTCACTCCCTTGCTGATGTAATACAGTCTGCTGGCATTCAGTGTCATATATACACAGATGGCTCCTGAATTTATAGCTCCAGCCTGCACCTCCCTTCTTAGCTGTGAACCCATATCCAACTACACTTGATATCTTCATTTGGATGACTAAACACATCTCGAACTCAACAAATCCAAAACTGAACTCCTAATCTTCTCTCTAAAAGCTGCTTCTCTCATAGCTTTCCCCCTTCTCAGAAAAAGGAAAGTCCATCCTTCAGGTGCTCAGGCCCAAAACCTTGGAGTCATCTTTGATTTTTTTTTTCCCTCACATCTTCACATCTAAACCATTAGCAAATCCTGTTGGCTCTACCTTCAAGACATACCCATAATCAGACCAGTTCTCATCATTCTGGTGCCAGACACAACCTTCTTTCTTCTGGATTAATGCAACAGCCTTCTGACTGGTCTTTCTGCCTCCACCTTTGTCCCCTAGAGTCTGTTTTCACCCCAGCAGCCAGGTGAGCCCTTGAAATGTACATTAGATCACGTTTCTCCTCTGCTCAAAAACCTCCAGTGGCTTCCAGCTCCCTCAGAGTGAAAGTCAGAGTCTACAATACCCTACAGGGCCTTGGGGATCTGCCCCTCTCCATTACTTCTCTCACCTCATCTTCTATTATCTATTATCCCCTCTTGCTCACACTCTTCAGCCACACTGTCCTCCTTGCTATTCCTTGAATTTATCATGAGTATCAGCCTGAAGACCTTTGCACTTGTGTTCTAGCTGCTTAGAAAGTCTTTTCTCCAGATAGCTGTACAATTACCTTCCTCACGTTCTTCAAGTATTTGCTCAAATGTCACGTTCTCAGAGAAACCTTCCCTCAACACCATATTTATAGTTATACACCCCTCTCTACCACTTTCTATCCCCCTTCCTGGCTTTTTTTTCCCAGTAGCAAACTGAATCACCACATACATGCCTGCCTCTTATCTCTCTCCTTTTCCTTTCCTCTCCTCTCCTCTCTTCTTCTTTCCTTTCCTCCCCATTCCTCCCTCTCTTTCTCTTTCCTTTTTCCCTCCCTCCGTCCCTCCTTCCCTCCATCCCTTCTTTGCTTCCTCCCTCCCTCCTTTCTTCCTTACTTACTTGTGAAATTTCTTCCCTTCCTGTTCGACTCCCTCTCCCAGATTTTTGGTGTGATTCCAGCTCATGCATATTTATATTTTGTACTTCATTAATAGTCCCCTGGGCTTACCCCATGTCATCGGGAGATATTTAGATATAGCTTCTAGAATATATGTCCCGTAACAGCAGGGATTTTTGTCTGTTTTGTTTACTGCTGTATTCTCAGGGCTGAGAACAGTGCCTGGCACAAAAAAAAAAAAAAAAAAAAAAAAATGTGCACGATAAATATTTGCTAAATAAATAAACGAATGAATCCTCATTTTACTGATGAGAAAACAGAGAGGTTGAATAACTTGGTCAAGGTTACTCATCTGGTAAATGGGACATATAGAATATAAACTCATATCCATTGGTCTTCAGAGTCTGTGTCCTGCCTCTCTAGTGGACAAAGCAAGCATTCTTTCCTTCACCCTAACCAAGGCATCACACATTCCCCCAAGACATTTTTTATTATTCAATGACTTCTCTATAACATGAGAAGTTTATATTTTTCATTATTGTGAGTCATAATTTGCTCAAAAATAAATAAGGATGGTAAAAGGATATACTAAATCCAAATGACACTTTATAGATTACTAAAGATTTCACTCTGAAATTCACTTCTATTTTGAGAAGACAGGAAATAACAGGAATTGAATTAGATTTAGTATCCAAGTAGCACAGTGTATCAAAAAAATTTCATGAAAGAAGAAATGTTCAGAGTCCTTCATGACTTGGCTTGCCTATTTTAATCTTAAGCATGCAAAGAAAATAGCTAATTAGGAAACAATTATCTATATGTATGTTTTGATAATGGTTCATAACATTAAATAATAATAAATAATAATATTTAAGACTCAGCTTTTTCTAAATTCTTAAGAAGCTACAATTTATAAAGTTGTGTAAAGTTTTTCTTTCAAAGTAATAGTTTTGATCAATGTAACTGATAATTTGTGAAAAAAATGCATTATTCTATAAAAGTGAATTTCCTCTACCTCTGAATATTTTCTTAATTTTCAGTTCAGCTGACCTCATTTGCAATGACTCCATAGAAGAACTGTTTGGGGGCAAAGAGCACCATTTCTTAAAGGAAGAATTAACTTTGGATCTTACTATAACAAAAGCCAATGGTCTGAACTTGAGGGTGGGGGGAAGCATTGTATGATTTTTAACCTAGATTAAGCTAGTTAAAATGGCCTGCCTGTGATATGATTTGGATGATACTGTATATCGTATAGGGCAGATGGGAGGACAGCAGTGTTAGTAGATGTGCATTCAATGAGGATTAGGTATCTGTGGCCCAGGCAGAATTTGTCAGAAGTGGAGAAGAAAGTTGATTTGAGAGAAATTATAGAAAAAGCAATGGCTTTGGTTATGTGACTAAGTAGATACGGGGTCTGAAAGGGGAAGTAAAGATTATCCTGAAGTTTGTTGGGATACTCTTGATAATGGGGCATATGGGTAAGGAGAGAAGTTAAGAGTGAAAATGAGAAGTTCTGCTTTTCATTAGTCACGTACTAAACTGTCTTCAGAAGATTAGGAGTATCTCCAGCCAAGCTATGAATTGCCATTAGCAAATCAATCTTAAAATCTATTTCCACAGTACTAGACTCCTCGGAATTGACTCAGCGGCAATGGGTTTGGTTTTTTTTTGTTTTTGTTTTTGTTTTTTGGTTTAGACTCCTCCTAATCTGTGATAAAATTTTTATTGGAGATTCAATTCATTTAAAGGTTATGGGACTCTTGAGGGTTTTCTATTTTATCCTAAGCTGCTTGTAGCAGGTTGTGTATTTTTCTAGGAATTTTAAAATTTTATCCAAATTTTCAAATAAAGTTGTTCATAGTATTTCTGTATTCTTCTTTTAACCTTTAGGTGTCTATAGTATGTCTCCATTTTCATTCTTAAATTTTTTTTTTACGTGTTCTCTCTATCATCATCATCATTTTGGACAGAGGTTTGTCTTTTTTTTTTGGTCTTTCAAGAAAAAATAGTTTTTATTATATCTTCACATTTTCTTTGTTTCTTTTAACTATTGTAAGTAGCTGTTTGTGCTCTAGTGTAGCGGATAGCAGATGGCTTAAGCAGTTGTTGTAAAGAGAAGTGATCTGGGGAAAACAGGTGCACGTCAAAGTACAGTTTCCTGCAATGTGTCTCGGCTGTTGACTTTGAGAAGGGAGGTCATCAGGGCAAGCTGAAATCTGAGGACAAGCAGGTTATTTTGAGCAATGGTGGTGGCTGCCTGAGAGGTGAACAGGAAGCATTACAAAACATCTCCAGAAACTGCCTTTAGCTGCCCGAGAAGGACTGTATCTTTTTGTCTTTCCTTCTTTCTCTCTTTTTCCTTATAAAGTTCAAACTTTTACTGATATTAATGTTACCTGGCTAAAGCTAACATTAATTAGAATTTTGGCAGAACAAATACAAGAATGTTACACTCACAAAGAATTTTTTTTCCCCTTAATGGGTACAAAGTTTCTGTTTGGGGTGATGAAAAAGTTTTGGAAATAGGTGATGGTGAATGTAATTAATACCACTGAATTGTACACTTAAAATGGTTAAAATGGCGATTTTTATGTTATATATATTTTATTACAATGTATATTTTAAAGACTTTTTAAAAATTAAAAAAATTCTGCAGTAAATAAAAGATAACGAAACTACAGATGAGTTGATTTGCAAAGCACACTGCAAAGCTAAGGAAACAAATTGGTTACCAAAACAATAGTATAACATAGCTAATAATAAAAAAATAAGGGCAAAGGGCAAAACAGATAAAAACAGATTAAAAAATAAAAACAACTTTTTTTTAAAGCCCAGTAATCATTAGCACTTCAAACATGTAGGACACTTCTCAAAGCGGAGTTAATAAGCAAACTATCTCTGGCAAGATTTAACATTAACTATAGTTTGGACTTTCGTTGTAAACTCAAAGTGGATCAAGCAGCCCTTCCCCCTGCCCCCCAACCCCCACCACCCCACCTTTCCAACCAAGCCTGGAAACAACACCATTAGTGCCACGCTTTTGTATACATATGAGAATATACAT
This sequence comes from Trichechus manatus latirostris, assembly GCF_000243295.1. Lineage (NCBI taxonomy): Eukaryota > Metazoa > Chordata > Mammalia > Sirenia > Trichechidae > Trichechus > Trichechus manatus. The sequence continues at coordinate 2,203,511 of NW_004444003.1, forward strand.
ATTCTAATATGGAATCATTAACCATTAAATCCGGTGGAAACTGAAGCCGATAATGGGTTAAGTATGGAGCCCTGGTGGCGCAGTGATTAAGAGCTATGGCTGCTAATCAAAAGGTTGGTAGTTGGAATCCAAATCCACCAGCTGCTCCTTGGAAACCCTATGGGGCAGTTCTACTCTGTTCTGTAGGGTCACTGTGAGTTGGAATCAACTTAACGGGAACGGGTTTATCTAGTCCAAAGTCACCAAGCTAGTTGGTAGTAGAGCCAGGATTAGAAAGCAGACCTCTTCAGTCCTAGCCTAGTCCTTGTTCCGTTACTTCATTAACTTATTTTGTCACATGAAAGGTAGGTGACTATATATATGGCATTCAACTAGTTATTACCAATATGAACACTTCAAAAGATACTTTCTTCTAATGGAAATGTGTGTGTATCTAGAATGGTTATCAGAAAGAAGAAAAAAGTTGGAACAAAATGCAGAATGTTCTCAGTAAATTGGTCATTTGTATTATATATTGTTGTTATTGTGTGCCATTGAGTCAATTCCGACTCATAGCGACTCTAGAGACCCGAGTAGAAATGCCCCCTAAGGTTTCCTAGGCTGTAATCTTTGCAGATCACCAGGTCTTTTCCTCTGCAGAGCTACTGTTGGGTTTGAATTGCCACCTTTTAGGTAGCAGCCAAGCACTTAACCATTGAGCAATCAGCACTCCTTGTAGGGAAATAATCTATGTGAATTATCGTTATTGGGCTTAATGCAAAGATGGCTTGTTCACTCATAAATATACACTATTAAGATATCTTAGTACAGTAACGCCTGCGAAAGCTGGAACCTGTGTAAGGTGGAAACCTGTCAGAGAAGAAAAACTCAAATATTTTCCACTAATAGAGATAGAAAAGTGGCAAGACTGCACTGTGTCAAAGGCAGAAATTTTTTTTTTTTACTGTACTTTAGGTGAAGGTTTACAGAACGAATATTTTCTCATTAAACAGTCAGTACACATATTGTTTTATGACAGTGGTTAACACGTGGTCAACACGTTCCCTTCTTGGCCTTGGAGGACCTTTTTTTTTTTTTTGGTGAAAATATATATAGCCAAAGATACACCATTTCAAAAATTTCTACATGTACAATTCAGTGATGTTGATTACATTCTCCCAGTTGTGCTGCTGTTCTCACTTTAGATGAAGGTTTACAGAATAAAACAGTTTCTCATTAAACAGTTAGTACACATATCGCCCTGTGATGATGGTTAAGAACCCCACCACATGTCAATATTGTCCTTACTCAACCTTGGTTTCCCTATCACCAGCTTTCCTGTCCCCTTCTGCCTTCTAGTCCTTGTCACTGGACTGCTGTGCCTCATTAGTTCCGTTTTGTTTTATGGGGCTGTCTAATCCCCCACTGAACAGTGAACCTCGGGAGTGATTCACCACTGAGCTAAAAGGGTGTCCGGGGGCCATACTCTTGGGACTTCTCCAGTCTCCTTTAGGCCAGCAAATCTGGTCTTTTTTTGTGTGTAAGTTAGAATTTTGTTCTACATCCTTCTCCAGCTCTGTCCAGAACCCTCTGTTGTGATACCAGTCAGAGCAGTCAGTGGTGGTAGCCGGGCACTATCTAGCTGTACTGGACTCAGTCTGGTGGAGGCCTTGGTAGCTGTGGGCCATTAGTCCTTTGGACTAATCTTTTCCTTGTATCCTGTTCTCTTCATTCTCCCTTGCTCCTGAAGGGATGAGACCAGTGGAGTATCTTAGATGGCTGCTCACAGGCTTTTAGGACCCCCAGACGCTACTCAACAAGGTAGAATGTAGAACACTGTCTTTATAAACTGTGTTATGCCAATTGTGCTAGATGTTCCCCGAGACCACGGTCCCCACAACCCTCCGCCCAGCAATTCAGTCCCTCAGGGAGTTTGGATGTGTCTATGGAGCTTCCATGACCTTTCCTTGTACAAGTTGTGCTGGCTTCCCCAGTATTGTGTACGGTCTTACCCTTCACCAAAGTTACCACTTACCTATTGTCTGTTTAGTATTTCCCCCCACCCCTCTCATCCCTCATAACCAACAAAGATTGTTACTTTATGTGTGTAAACTTTTTCACGAGTTTTTGCAATAGAGGTCTCATACAATACTTGTCCTTTTGTGGTTGACTTATTTCACTCAGCATAATGTCCTCCAGTTTCATCCATGTTATGAGATGCTTCACAGATTCACCATTGTTCTTTATCGTTGCATAATACTCCATTGTGTGTATGTACCATAGTTTGTTTATCCATTCCTCTGTTGATGGGCATCCAAAAGCAGAAAATTTTTGAGGCCCGGAAAAGCAAAGCAGTCCTGTCGAGTTCTGGCTCTCACAGGTTTCGCTGGTTTTTTGACAGCATCAGGGTTTGAGAGGTTTTTTTTTCCCCTCTCTTAGCTTTTTAGAGATTTTAGTTTGAATATACAGGAAGACTTTTGGGAAATCCTTTTTTCTGGTTTTGGATTCATGTAAAGAAAAAGAGGTAAAACCCAGATGTCTACATCATTCAGTAGTTGTTTATGTGAATAACATCTGTTTCTCTTGATTCATAAGTGATATTTAGTTACAAGTTAGAACCACCATTTTATAGAGCCCCTTTGATTTTAAAATTATACACAGAAATGAGCAAGCATTTGGTAAAAAATGAATTAATTATTTTAGGGAACATACATATTTAATATGTTGAAATTAAAACTATTATAAATGTTAGACTATATAGAAATAGCAAAGTGTTCAATTATATTATGAAATACAGCTCTGTTGTGGAGCTTGTTAAATGTTTTGTAGTGGTAACTACTACACGGGAGAATATTCATTTAGTATTGATGCTATTCAAGGAGCCCTGGTGGCCCAGTAGTTAAGTGCTTGGCTGCTAAAACAAAAGGTTGGCAGTTGGAACCCACCAGTTCTCCAGGGGTAAAGATGTGGCAGTCTGCTTCCATAAAGATTGTTGCTTGTTAGGTGTCGTTGAATCGCTTCTGACTCACAGAGACAGAATGAAACAGTGCCTGGTCCTGCACCATCCTCACAGTCATTGCTATGTTTGAGCCCATTGTTGCAGCCACTATGTCAGTCCATCTTGTTGATGGTCGTCTTCTTTTTCGCTGACCCTCTACCTTACCAAGCATGATGGCCTTCTCCAAGGACTGGTCCCTCCCGAGAGCATATCTAAAGCACAGCACACAAAGTCTCTGTTTCGCCATCCTTGCTTCCAGGGAGCACTCTGGCTGTACTTCTTCCAAGACAGACTTGCTCATTCCTCTGGCAGTCCATGGCAATATTCTCTGCCGACACTATAATTCAAAGGCATCAGTTCTTCTCTGGACTTCCTTTTTCTTTGTCCAGCTTTCACATGCACACGAGGTGATTGAAAATACCATGGCTTGGGTCAGGCGCACCTTAGTCCTCAAAGTGACATCTTTGCTTTTCAACATTTTGAAGAGGTCTTTTGCAGCATCCGTAAAGATTACAGCCTTAGAAATCCTATGGGGCAGTTCTACTCTGTCCTATAGGGTCGCTATGAGTCGGAGTCGACTTGACGGCAACGGGTTTGGTTTTTGGTTTACTGGGGCTATTAGAATATTTAATAAAGTGATACCATTCCTTTGCTCACAAATGGTCATGCAAAGAGGCTATTTAATGTACAACGTATCATCTGGCTTATAGTACATTCTTTCAAACCTGGGTATATAATTTTGATCCCTTTTTAGTGCTATTAATTAAAAAAGGTACACATATGCTATATTTGCTTGGCAAACCATAAACCTTTTCACCAACGTTTCCACAAATTAGTTCTGTAAGTCCTTTCATTGAAAAGTATTGTCTTCATAGGTGATAGAACATTGCTTTAATGTTACACACCAACAATGCAAACTGGTTAAGTAAAATAAAAACACTATTATACCTGTACTATCATGCTATTTAAGTAATAAAATTAGGGTGCTATATTCTTAAACTTTTTTTTCCTCTCTCTATTTTTTGTTAACTTCCATTCAGTTCATCAGGGCTCAGTGAAGACTCACTGAGCTGTTTGGGAGCTAGGCTATCACCTAATAAGAATTCCTTCTTAGGCCCACTTCCTGATTTACCAAAGCAACTGATGAGCTCTGTATGTAATACCTCCCTAAGGCTCCCATCTTCTGCCTGGCCTTGCATTCTATAATTTTATACTAAGAACATCTGTCTATCCATCCATCTATTTATATTCCTGATTGTGGTGAGCAGAATTCTAAGATGGCCTCCAAGATTCCTGGTCCCTAATGTACATACAAGGAGCCCTGGTGATGCAAAGATTAAGTGTTCAGCTGCTACCAAAAGGCTGGTGGTTTGAACCAAACCCAAAAGACCTGGCAATCTGCCTCTGTAAAGATTACAGCCTAGGAAATCCTATGGAGCAGTTCTACTCTGTCACATAGGGTCACTATGAGTTGGAACCAACTAGATGGCACACAACAACAATGTACATACAGGAGTCTCTGGGTGGTGCACATGGTTACGTATTCAGCTATTAACAGAAAGGTTGGCAGTTTGAATCTATCCAGAAGCACCTTGGAAGAAAGGTCTGGCAATATACTTCCAAAAGATCACAGCCATTGAAAATCCTGTGGAGTGCAGTTCTACTCTGAAACTCATGGGTCGCCATAAGTCAGAATTGACTTGATGGCAACTGTTTTTTTTTTAATGTACATACGTCTTCTCTCAGTTACTCAGTCATACACTAATCTAAGTACTGCTATGAAGGGATTTTGCAGATGTAATTAAGGTCCCAAATCAGTTGACCTAATGTAGGGGGATTATCTGGTGAGCCTGACCTAATCACATGAGCCCTTTAAATCTGAGTCTAGAATGTCAGAGAGGGAAGAAGTCAGAGATTTGAAGTAGAAGAAAGATTTGATGAGCCTTTGCTGACTTAAAGTTGGAGAGGGTCAGGTGATAAGGAGTATGGGTGGCCTTTAGGAACTAAGAGTGGCTGCCAGTTGACAGCCAGCAAGGGTGTGGGAACTTTTTCCTACCACTGTAAGGAACTGAATTCTGCCAATAATCTGAATGAATTTGGAAGAGGACCTCCAGCTCCAGATGAAGTGTACCGTGTGAGTCCTGCCATGACCTTGATTTTGGCCTTATGAGGCCTTGAGCAGAGAATCCATCCATGCCATGCCTGGATTTCTGATCTATAGAAACAATGCGCTAATATATGGGTGTCCTTCTAAGTTGCTAAATTTGTGGTAATTTATTATGCACCAATAGATAACATGGCAATAGATAACTGATACACTGATTTAGAGCCTGGTCAGCCTTAGCTTCTTTAGAGTCCTAAAGCCTTTGTGTTTTTTTATTTGTTTGTTTTGTTCTTTATTTTTCTCTCATTCTTATTTTAAACCAAAAACAAATAAGCAGAATCAAGTATTTACTTTGTTCTGTCAATTCAGAACAGGAAGCCAATACCAATTTATTGAATCTGTTGTGGTGGGTTATATGTTCAATCATCGTGGGCATTTGCTTGTTTATAATCAGCATGATTTCCCTTGAGAATATCTCTATCATCTGTCACTGTGACCTTTCACTACCGTAGTTCCTCATATCTGAGTCAGGGGAAGATTATTTGCAAGGATGGCCACAACAACTTCTCCTATCCTAGTAGTTGGCCTCTTTGCAACATGATTACTGCTTCTACCATCAAGAGATGGAGTCTGTTTCTCCAAACCTTGAACTTGGGCTAACTTTGTGACTTTTTTTGAACAACAGAATGTTGCTAGACTTCACGAGATTTTACAGCTTGTTCTTTGGTACTCTTGGACCCAGCCGCCATGTGAGGAAATGCCGGCTAACCTGCTGAGAGGCCATGTGAAGGGAATCTGAGGAACCCAAGCTGACTGCCCAGTTAACAGCTGGACTTTGAGGCCACCCAAGATCAGTCAATCCCTGGTCAACTTGCCAACCAACTGCAAACACATGAGAGAGCCTAACTAACTACATGGAGCAGAACTGTGGTATCGCAGCTGAACCTTATCCCAATTGCCAACCCATAGCATTGTGAGAAAATAAATCGTTGTCTTAAGCCAGTAAGTGTCGAGGTGATTTCTTATGCATAACTTGCTTGGTATATGCATTTGTTATGCATATAATACATAACTAAGATAGGTATTAAAGAACATGACCTTAAAAATATGTGAAAACTTTCTTTTTGAATAGATTGTTGTCTATTGAAATGTCGATGCACCCAGTGCAAAGTCTAAAAGGTACAAAAAAATACACAAGCAAAAATAAATTTCCCTCCTTTAAGGCATTGTTAAGCTTTTCTTAACTATTTAGAGCTCTTTAGGATGTTAGGATGTAAAGTAACAATGTCAAGATTGTACATAGGGAAAATAAACAAAGTAGAAAACTAAAAACCAACATATTCAAATTGATTTGCTTTGCTCCACTTTATGTCTCCAAACATTCATTTCTGCTTTCTGCAGTTTTCCTTAGGAATGAGTTTAAAAGATCCTCAGATGTCCAAGCAAAAGGATCTGATTAAAGCAGAGTACATGGGTGACCTTGTGGGTGAGCACTAAATGATGGAAAATGATTAAGCAAGCTTTCCAGTAATGTGAGATTAGAGAATCTATCACCAATAATGGGTTGAATGACTCAGAAAACATTCAGAGAAGTATTTTCTTCTTATATGGACAAAACAAGCTAGCAAGGCCCTCCATGCCACCGGATGAACTGTGGCAGCCCAGGAATAGAAACCTAAGGAAGGCAGAGTAGTCCCCTGGCCATTGGCCTTGACCTTTCCTGGAGTTCTGTTTAGATCCAGAGTATGGACTCTACAGTAGTAGTACATCAGACTTGGGCTGAAAGTTTGGTGTCACCTGATATAATCTTGGGAAGTCAAGCTGTGCTCTTGACCTACTAATTGGTTTACTAATTTGACAAGTATCTATTACATACCTACTATGTTCCAGGCACTGTGGTAAATCCTATAGATAGAAATATAAATACCACCCTAGTCCCTAACCTTAAAGTTCTTAGTTCTGGGTCCCATTGACAGTAGCTCCAGGGGTCCCAAAGCAAATCAGAGACTTGATCTTACCTAGACTGGATAAAAATCCTCATAAGATCACCTAAGGATGTGAACATTCAGCACAAAACACTGGGTTTAATACATTGGTATTGGTGTCTTGTCTTTTAATAAAGCTTTGAATTGAGAAGTTCAAAGTAAATATTTGATCTCCACTTATTTGTTTTGGTTTAAAAGAAATTATGGTATCTGATACAGGGCCATGATTGAGTGCCTGTGGGCATTTCTACACCAGACTATGGAACTATCCATAATTACTATTCTCTCAGAGGGCAGAGAAAAAAAGACTGCATGTCACTTATCACTTCCAGACACGGCCAGAGATCACAGAAGTTTGTCCAGGCTGCTTTGTGGGGACAGTATGGGCCCACTGATGGGTTAGTGCTTTAGCAAGACTAGACTCTAGAATCAATCTAACAGATACTTGTTGCATGCTTCTTATATGTCAGACACTTTAATTAGGCACAGGGCTGTAAAGATGTGTGTGTGTGTGTGTGTGTGTGTGTGTGTGTGTGTGTGTGTGTATCACTAACCCAGTGCTCAAGGAGAGCATATATTTACATACAGTGCAATAATTACAAATAATCACAATACCTTGCTAGATATGGAAGGGGTGTAAAAAAATCTATCCGGCTTGAATAAGTCAGGGAAGGTTTCTTAGGGGAACCAGGATCTCAGGGAGAGAAAAAGTTCTCTAGGCGGTGGCATTGGATGAATGTATGCTAGACAGAGGGAGAAGCATGTGGAAGAGCATAGCAAGGTGAAATACTCATTTTTTTTTTCCAGTCAATGGATATTCATATTGCAGGGCCATTTTAGCAAATACAGCAGCCTGGCCCAGCAGAGCCCTAGGAGTTTGGTGGCTATAAGAAGAAGCAGGGCAAAAGTGGTTCAGACAATATCAGAGAAGTATGCTGCACTGGGGTACTTCCCTGAGGAGTTTGGACTCCACCGTATAGTAGGAATTGGAGTGCCGTTAAAGAGTTTGAAGGAGAGGATGAATCTGAGCAGATTTGTGCTTGCAATGTTCACTAGGGAAACAGTTTGGAGGAAAAGAGTGTGTGAGATTGGAGGCAGGGGCAGTCAGGAGATCACTGCCACAGCTGTGGTGGCAGACTCCAAAGACCAACTGTGGCAGTGCAAGCGGGAGTGGGAAGGGGAATATCTAGGTATGTAGAATATACAGGACTTGGAATTGACTCTAATGTGGGGAGTGAGAGAGGAAATCTCAGATGGATCTCAGGTTCTGGTTGGGTGACTAGTGGAGCCACTGTCAAGAACAGAAACAACCCAGTGGAAGGCCTGGGAGAGAAGGAAGAATCACAGGAAACTTCATGGATGAAGTTCCTGCAGTTCAGTTTCTTGAGCTGGAAAGGGGCTTCTCATGATCTCAATCCTGTGGCTGGTGATTGGACTCCACAGCAAGCTTCAGGGACCCTAAGAGGCTGTGGCTTTAGAGCATATGTAAGATAGACATCTTTGGAATAAGTGCCTTGTTTACCAAAATCCATAATTGATGTGGCTTCGTCATGATCATGACTCAAACTGGTTTATTCAGAAAAGTCTCCCTATAAATAAACCCTTAGTCATCTGTTGTCAAGAAAATTAAACAGCTTTTGATCTAGAATCCATCAAGTTGCTGTCTTGGTTACTCTGAAACAGATAGCTCTTGTTTGTGCCTGCTGTGATTCAGGTAGATGGTAATTTTAGACGCTTGGGATTGGGCAGAGAAGCAATTTGCTGTAAGAGAGCTGAAGAAAACTAAAGTCAGAGGGAAATAAGAGGTAAAATAAAGCCTTTCCTCCTTACACACAAATCTGAATCTTCAATTACCCTTTGATGAAGGTATCGAGGAGAGGAATATGAGTAAATTCCAGGTCACTGGGTTTTAAAGCCCTGACTGGACAGTAAAGCTGTACAATTCAAGAAGACTATTTCCTTTTCCTTCCTGGATTCCTTTCGAGTTTTATTCCGTGACGTATTGGCAGGATTTCAATGGGGACAGCCTCGCTGAGCATCACAGGCGTGGAGTGGAGATGGAGCAAAGACACCGACAAGCAAAACACTCCTGTGCATTTGCGTGTGCGTGTGTGTGCTCTTTAATTGTGGGTTCCGTGAACATGCGTCTGTCCCATTCGATTTTTCATCTCACCCTTTCGTCTGGTGACACTTAAATCTTTTCCTTCCAATTCCCTTTATTCTTTCAAGAGTCTCAGAAGCAAATCAAACTAAACCAACAAAACAAAACCCTCCTGAACCAATCCCAAGACTTTCTCCGCACTCCTCCCTTGCCCCACGCAGCCCACGAGGGCGGCCGGAGGTCTGAGCTCCAGCAGCAGCTCTGAGCCCGCGTCCCGCGCGCCGAGCCCGAGGGCCGAGCGCGGCGGGCGGCGGGGCGGGCCTGTGACTCAGCAGCCCCGCCCCGCCCCCGGCCCGCCCCGCCGCCTAATTCAGACGCGCTGGGCCGCGGGGTGTGAAACAGCCGCGCAGAGCCGGACGGGCGAGCCGGGGCCAGGCCGCTGCCGTCAGACTCAGCCGAGCGCGAGCCTCACCTACGCCAGGCCGCCCGGAGCAGCCGGGGCGCTCGCGCTGCCGTGGCCGCCACCGGCGCCCGACTGCTGGGGAACGAGCCGCGCGCTCCTTTGTGAGCGCAGAGGTAGGTTCAGCCTCGTTCACTTAGTTTGCACACAAAGACGGAGGAGCTCGTCCGGGGAGGAGGAGTGCCCCGCCGGGTAACTGCGCAGCGGCTGCTCCTTCCCACCGACCCTCGGCGAGAATGATCCCTCCGGCGGGAAGGAAGCTGCCTTTCCCCTCGGCGCGACCGACCGTCAGAGCCGCGAGGGGCGATGGGGGCGGGGGTCTCTGGATACGCGAGAGGGAGAGACGCGGGGCGGGTGGGCGTGCGGGAGCCCCCGTCACTCGGCGCGGTGCACTGAAGGTCCCGGGGCGCAGGACTGGGACGTGGCGGGGGCCCGAGGGGGTCGCCCCGCGCCCAAGAGGTGGTCGGAGCCGGGGGGGCGCTACGAGGAAAGGGAGCCCAGGCGGTCGCTTGGCTTATTGTTGCGTCTTTGGCTCTGAAAATGGAGAGACCCTGCCTGGAGCTGGGATGCTGCTGCTCAGTTAGTTGTGCACGCTGGGGCCAAAGGTCGACTCCTCGACACCGGACTCGCCCTTCGCTGCCTAGGAGCTCCCCGGGGCAGCCCGACCGGGCGCTGGGTGCCGGACGCGAACGTCTGCTTCTGCAAACAAAGGAGGGGCCCGTGGGGCTTTCCCCTGATGGTGTGAGGGTGACCACAGTATTGTTTCCAAACAGCCGGAAAGTTAACTTTCACATTTTTGACCATTCTCAGTTCATACTACTCCAGGGAACCCTATGTGGGATGGCGTCCGCACACAAGGAGTCCTAAAATTTGGTTCCAATAATTTTCCCTCAGGGATCTTCAGGTCACTAGGGGGATGGCATTGATGGTATGACCAAGTTTTAACATGCTGTGTAGATGATGGTAACAGCCCTTTCTGAAATTTGAAGAGGAATCCTGTTGAGAGGATAAATTACAGATCTTATTCTCTGCAGCAAGGTAGCATAGGAAGAAGGTTCCCTTCCTTCCTCGGAAAGAATTTTAGTCAATGACAGTAGAGCAAACTTATTTGATTAGAATGAGTGTGATATTAAAAGGAAATACAGAACAACGAAATAAGGCCTTTTTAGACTTTATATTCTTGAACTTGAGGATTTCTTGCTAACGGGTACATCAGTTTTCTCCTCTGATCGTTTTCTCTCCATCACTCTGGAAATTTTAGCTGTCCAAGTTGCCTTAAGTTGAAATAGTGTCTGGAGTGCCTGTCTAGAAAAGATCTCTTAGTACTAGTGATTTTAGATTTAAAACTTTTAATTGTAAAATTATATATAGTTATTAAAAAATTGGAAAAAATATAGAAAAAAATCACTCATATGACCACCACCTAAACACACCCTGAAGGCATCTTTGCTTGATTTATGGTTTGGCATCTGTGGCATTTGTATGAGTTAGTGAGTGTGTGTGTGTGTGTGACACCAAAAGAGGGAATTACTGATTCTGAACCTTTTCTAGTTGTAGCATTCTGAAACACGGTATCTAATAACCATAGTTCTACAATAGTGGTTTGCTGCTTTCAGGCATGATTAAAACTGATTAGTTGTTTTGAAATATATTTTCTTCTAGCCTTGCAAATAACCACCTGTACAGAGGGGTGATGGAAGAAACAGGAAAAACTATGTAATTTCCATTTAATTTAGAAGATGGGCTGACAGGAGAAAAGTTTTATGGACTATACTTTCTGGATTTCAGTAGTTGTTTGGGATTGACTTTTAAAAAAATAGAAATAGATCTTTTAGGTTAAAAAGATCTTTAAAAAGTAAAATTGTGTTCTGATCTGAGATTCATGAGAAATACGGGATGGAAATGAACTCTATATGATAAGGAATAGCAGTGATTTTACAGCTGGATACATGATTGCTTCTGAAAGAGTAGTAAAATAAGAAGCATTTCTTTATGAGTAGTAGGTAGTTTTCAGTATATGTGTGTTCTGTGATTAAAAAATATTGTTCAGGCACAGATTTGGCTACTGAACGCTTTTATCATTATATTTTCTTATTTTCCACTTGTAAAATTTTTAGACATTTGTATTCTCTAGTGTGCAAAGTAAAAAGATATCTTGGAGACAACCATTTAGAAATAGGTTGATCATTAGGATGATGCAATACTTCTTGAAGTTACAAGAATTTATAAGAAGGAAGTTGTGGTTATGTACTGTAAGGTGCAATTTTTTTTTTTTTTGGAGGGGCAGTCCTTAACGGTTATGTTCTCGAATACTAGCCAAAAGGCTCATGTTTCTAACCCACCCAGAGGCACCTTGGAAGATAGCCCTGACGATCTGCTTTTGAAAGTCACAGCCTTGAAAACCCTATGGAGCAGTTCTACTCTGTGCACATGGTATCGCCATGAGTGGGACTCGACTTGATGGCAACCAAGAACAACAGTAACACAACATTTGGGGCTCCTTAACCTGAGTGCACGATCAGGGTGCTGGTTACAATGGAGTAGTGACTACATATGCAGTAATGAATATGTGAAATACATAGTTTGCTGCAACTGTCAGCATTCCTTCAGAAATAATGGTACCTTTCTACCTAAAAAAGTCAACAGAAACTCAACTAGGAAATATATTAGAATGTCTGAATCTGATTTTTAAACTAACCCTCCTGTGGCAATTTGGATAATGTAAGCAGCACAGCTAAGCTGGACTTGAGGTCAAAGTTTAGTGGGCTTGCTTTTCTTCACTTCTGTTGCCTCGCAGAGAAGGGAGGAAAATTTGGGAGTGGCCCAGTGTTAAGGATTTGCTGTGGCTATTTGGCCAGTCTCCTATTCGAGTAGAGTGGAGATTCCATTCCTGGGAGGTTTAAAAGTAGACTTGATTCGTGCTGGGAAGAAGTGCTAGGGCTGTTCCTGGGCTGTAGGAGGATGGATGCTGTTATTCATTCATTCATTCATTCATTTATTTGATTTTCAGTTGTTTAAAATGTCACAGGTAAAGGTGGAAAAGATTTTTACTAATTTTCTTTGGGGGTGATTGAGGGGCAAAAGGTTTTTCTCCTGACAAAAAGAAGGAACATAATAGATTAGTGATATGGCTTAATGTTATTAATATCCTGTCTGCCCTTTCCCTTCGTAATTCTCTCTGCAAGTGTTTTAATCCTTATTTTATAAATGAGAAAGTGGCTCAGGGTTTGGTTAAGTGAGATGTAGATTTCGGGCATTGTAGAAGTCCTGTGGAACCTTAGTGGCACAGTGGTTAAGAGCTCAGCTGCTAACCAAAAGCTTGGCAGTTCAAATCCACCAACCGCTCTTTGGAAACCTTATGAGGCAGTTTTACTCTGTCCTATAGGGTCGCTATGAGTTGGAATTGACTTGACGGCGACGGGTTTTATTTTTGTTTCCGTTTTTGGATAGAAGTCTTGTGTATCCTGGGGAGTTGTCACCCTTCTTTAAGTCTGAAGAAAGTAGTTGTGGGAATTGACCCATTTTCTGTCTCTGGGCACATGTTGTGTTGGGAAAGCTGCTTTGCTGTTGAGAAGGCGGTGTGGGTAGAATTCGGGGCATGCGTAGTGTTGAGATGACCTGATAGGACTTGAGTTCATTTCCTTGTGTAGTTTCCTTTTCTAATCTTGGCCTGTTTTTGTTTTTCCTTCTTGAAGCAAACCATTTTTCTCCTCTTTTCCTTTCTAATTAAGAAGTCCTAGGCCTTATCCATCTGAACTTTTCCTCACCCTGAGTATTTAGGGGAAGCTGGTGAAAAGGAATCAACACCTTTACCCATCTAATATTATTGATTTCAGTATCTGATCAGTAAAAGAAATAAAATCATTTGGCAACCTGGCTTAGGTGGCCCTTTAGAAATCTACAAGGGGCTATTTCTAATGCTGGTAGTGAAAGCTTTTCATTGACTCTTCCATTTAACAAACATTTATTTAGCACCTCTTATGTGCCAGGTGAAAATTAGCCAGTGAAAACCCTATGGATCACAATGGCCCGATCCTCAGCCAGTTATGGATGTGGTGCAGGACTGGGCAGCGTTTCATTCCATCGTGCATGGCGTGGCCATGAGTAGGGAGCCAGCTCCCTGGCAGCTAACAACATGTGCCAGGCACTGGGCTGGTATTGGGTATACTGCAGTTAACAAGACTGATGGAGTCCCTGTCCTTGTGGCAGGGCGGATGAGGAAGATATTTAAAGAATTGCACAAAATTACACAAAAATTATTTACAGTCATGTTAAGAGCTGTGAAGGGAAAGTAGCACTTCATGAATTAAGGTATCTTGGAAAGAATGATGTAAATCACAGCTAATGATAATGGAATTGGGCTTCTGAATGTGTAAAGTGTAGGGTAGGATAGGGGAGAGGTATCAACAGCAACGAGTTTGGGTATTTTTTGGTTATGGAGGGAAAGGAGCATGATTGGCCCAGGGCTAATCAATTTAAGGACGTGGTGGTAGAGTCTTAGATGAACGAATTAAGAAGACTGTTCAGTTTTGTCACAGTCTGGCTGAGGAGTTGGGACATGTTACAGTGTGGAACTGAGGAAGGACTGGGAAACTCTATGGTATTGTTCTAATATCCTTGCTAAAGATAAAACCCAAGGCCATTAGCCCTGGGAGCCAATTGTGATGGACACATGGTGTCCCTGGCTGGCCTGAGGCTTTCCAGGAGCTGAGGGCTAGTGTTATGCAGGGGGATAACTGACTACATCTGTGCCCAGCAAGGTTCTGTTATAAATGAAAAGATAAGACAGAGATTCGCGGGGAAAGAGTGAGAAGACTTATTTAAGAATATTTTTCAAAATCATGAGGTAAACTGTAGGAAGGAAGAGGGGAGACAGGCAGCAAAAAGGAGCGAATGTTGCTGTAACGTTAGGTGAACTCTTTAATGGTGCAGTTAGTTATACCAGAGATTTTGTTTAAGACAAGCTGGTGAAGAGCAACAGTAAAGCAGTAGTTATCGTCTGTGATTCATAGTGTTTTGACTGAGTGTGTGTGTGTGGTGGGGGTGATGCTGGAGATGTGGTTTGGTGACAGAAATGTTTCCTACATAGAGCAAAATCTTGGGGTTCTGAGCTGTTGCAGAGAGGTCTGGGGTGTGATGGAAAGCTCTTCTCTAGAGACCATTAAATGGCAGGGGACTCCCTGGGCTCCTCAGTGGTGCTACTTATTCCTGGTCACGCTACTGCGTCATAAGTCCTTAAATATCATTAGACTTACCAGAAAAGATCCTAAACCTGTTGCCGTCCAGTCAGTTCCAACTCAGGGTGATCCCCATGTGTTCCAGAGGAGAACTACTCCATGGGGTTTTCTTGGCTGTAATCTTTGTGGAAGCAGATTGCTAGGCCTTTCTTCCGCACTGTAGCTGGGTGGGTTTGAATCGCCAACCTTTAGGTTAGTAGTTGAACGGAAATCATTTGAAGCCTTTAAATGGGGGAATGCTAAGCCTACTCAACTTTCTGGGTTAACTATTTGTTGTCTCCTCTGGAAAAGAAGCTAGAAAGAGTACAGGTTAGAGACCAAGTGCAGGCTAGAGACCAGCTATCCCTGTCGTGGCCAGTTGTAGGTACAGGTGGTTTGGAGGATTTTCACTCCTCTCCCTATTAGCTACTGTATTTTCTTTTTTGTTGTGAATGCCAATTTATGTTACACAGGAGCATCTACGGGTTCCAGTCCTGCTCAGTCACAGCCCTGGATCAGAAGAGTGGGACTGGGGAACAGGCAGGTTTCTTAATGTGGTGTAGTGGAATTTTGAAGCTAGATGCGTCTGAGTTAGAATCCAGGCCCCAGCTTTGTGACCTCCGCCAAGTCACAGAAGCACCGTGAGCTTCAGTTTTCTCATTTGTGAGAGAAACTTACTCTGTGAAGTATTTAAATTTAATATCATACCAGATTGGTGTGAAAGTACCTGTGCAAATACTTTGGAAACACATCTACTTTTTTTTAAAGTACAAGCTCAATTGAGGTATAATTTATATACTATATAGTTTACCCATTGCAAGTGTATAGTTTCATGATTTTTTAGTAAATTTATATAGTTGTGCAGCCATCATCCCAGTCCAGTCTGAGACTTTGCTGTCAATTCCCATCCCTACCCCCAGCCTTAGGCAACCACTGATCTTTTTCCTGTCTCTAGAGTTTTTGCTTTTGCTAGAAATTTCATACAAATGGAATGATACAATATGTGATCTTTTGTGTCTGGTTTTGTTCATTTAGCATAATGTTTTTGAGGTTCCTCCAGTGTTGCATAACACATCTGCTTTTAAGGAACATTCTTTGCCGTGTCAGAAAGAGGTACTCTGTGCTGATGAGAATAACTTCTAGTGAGCTGTGCCTTAAGATGATGATAATAGCTAGCATTTAGTGAATGCCAGACATTGTTACGTTCATTATCTTCTGTGATCTTCCAAATAATTCTATGAGGGAGGTACCATTAGTATTTTGCAGATGAGGAAACTAAAGCATGTTGTTGTTGTGTGCCATCAAGTCGATTCTGACTCATAGCTACCCTATAGGACAGAGTAGAACTGCCCCGTAGAGTTTCCAAGGAGCAGCTGGTGGATTTGAACTGCCGACCTTTTGGTTAACAGCCGAATACTTAAGCACTGCACCACCAGGGTTCCAACGACTCTAACATACATTAAAAAGCTTGCCCATGATTATAGACCCGGAATCAAACTTAGGCGGTCTCTTTGCAGAGCTATGTCTCAAACACTCCTCTGTGTTCCCTCAGTAGTGTATATAAAGCTTTTTACTTTTTTAGCTTCAAGTAGGTCTTTGGAATTCCAGTTGGAATAATACACTTGAAAAGTAAATCTAAAATTAAAGTTTTAAGGAGAATACTTGTATTAAATTTTTAGTTTGGAATTGCCATATGGAAAGTATAGTGTCTTAATAGGACATAATGTGATGATGTCATTAAATTAAAAACAAGTAATTACATAATTAGGCTGAGCTTGTTGTTTGAGTTGTGTTTTAAATATTGTATTTACTAAAAATGCCATTTTTGTAGGAAGTATTCCTGAGGCTATTATCTTATTATTAGCAGATGGAATTTAATTAAGCATCATGCATTTTTAAAGATGTTTACGTAATTGTATTCAATGTTAATACATTTCCCCCTTTTTTTTTAAAGTTTTGAATTTAAACAATACTTTTTCCTATCCACGTGTAGTCCACACTGGAAGATTTCATATTCACCTTCCAGAGGAATTTTTTGTTTATCATAGGTATTCCAAAATTTTTGAAAAGATTTTAAAAATATCATATGATATTTTTAACCCCAGTGTTTTCTTTTTTAGATTATTAAGTAGCTTGGTAAGAGCCAGTTATATTATTTCAGCCTTATTCTTTGGAATAAGGACCAATTTTAAACCTAGATTCTGCTGTTGGTTTCTGGTAAGCCACTTTCAACCGGTGTCCCAGCTTCCTTACTTTCTAAAATAGAATTATGGCACCATTAAACTAACTTTTTAAGTGTAGCACATTTTTCATTTTTAGGGATTTTTAATTATATCCCAGTTTACTAGTTCATAATAGCAAACAAAAAAAGCCACTCATTATTTTTGAATAACTAGCGTTAAGAATAAAAAATTATTCAATATTAATTTTGAATTAAAAAATATTTTTTTCTAATCTTTGTTAATCTCTGTGCGGTTATAACCACAGGTAAGTGGTTATATTTTTTTTAGGTAAATGTGCTGTTTTTAAAATGAAGATTAACCAGTGAAACTCCAGGCCTTCAAAACCAAGGAAAGGTGACAACCACTGTTCATACCGGTGGACAGCTCCGGGGAGTGGCAGGTTAAAAGGCCTTATGGCTTCAGCTAGAGCCTTTGGGAAAGTAGGATTTGGGACAGAGGTGGAGACTATACTCTGTTCACCTGTGGTCTTTGTGCTTTGGTTGACAGCATGCTTCAGCTGCTGAGGCTACCAACATGCAGAGCCCAGAAGGTGGAAGCAGGTCACAACCTGTTTCTTTTTCCATTCCAGGTTTGCTTCTGACTGGCACTAGCCTTGAATACAGGGGATATTATATTTGAAAGCCAAACCAAATAAGCGAAATTAAAACTGGAGGGAATAAAAATTGATTGAGCTGTACGTGTAAGATGTGTGTACTTTAGTTTATGGAAGTTAAACCTCAGTTATTTTAAAAAAGACAAAAAAACCAAACCAAAACAAACCCAAAAACCTCCAAGAAGTAGAGGTGTCTTGGGGTTGAACCCATGCAAGAGCGCAGAATTTAAGTTACCAGTTGGTGGTATTGATTTCTTTTTCTTCTCTCCCACTTCATAGGTAACTTGCTTGCTTCTCTACCAAATGTTGGTTTCCCTACCAATCCAGTCAAATGCTAATAATCTTTGAGCAGTGACTTTATGTTTTCTACATGAATGGGTTTCAGATAAAGTTTGGAGCTGCTAGAAACCTGTTGGCAAACCTTACTGGGCAGCCCCAGGAACTGCCTCTTGTTAGGCCAAGCACAGGCCTTCTTACCTGATACTTGCTTTGTCTTGTGCTTAGTTGGTTGGGTCTTGGCCATCCATAGCCTAGTTTCGGCTGCTGGGTTGTGCCCTTTCTATTGGGGAGTGGCTGAGTGTGCAATTGGAGAATATCCTGTCGCCTCAATTTTGATTTCACTCCTGGAGCCCTTGGAATAAGTTAATCCTGAAGTCCAGCTAGTTATACGAACCTATATATATATACATATATACACACACACACACACGTATATGTATATACACACATATGTATATATACACATGTATGTATATGTATATATATATATATTTTAACTGTTTAATTTAGCACAGGAGCTCTAGTGGCACACTGGTTAAGAGCTTGGCTGCTAACCAGAAGGCTGGCAGTTTGAATCCACCAGCTGCTCCTTGGAAACCCTATGGGACAGTTCTACTCTGTCCTGTAGGGTCACTATGAATCAGAATCGACTCTATGGCAGTGGGGGTTTTAATTTAGTTTGAGTTGGGTAAAATGTTATGTAAAGCTGAAATCATCTTGACGTATTATCTTCTGATCGGAGAGTCAGGGCTGAGCACAACAAGCCCTGAGGAGCTAGTGTTAAGATTCTTATTATTTAAATAATATTTTCAGAATTATTTCCAAATACGTGCAAAATAGAGATAACGCTATACTGAAGACCTATATACCTATTCCCCAGATTCAGCAGTTATCAGCATTTTGCCATACTTGCTGCTTTTAGATCTTTTTTCTTTCTTTTTGTTGAACTTACTATAGTATTTTAAAGCAAATCCTTGATACCATGTCATTTACCCCTAAATACGTTTGTATTCTTTTTCTTATATACTCACAGTGCCCTTTCATACCTAACAAAATTAACGTGAAGTCACTAATATCGTCAAATAACCAGTCTATTTTCGTATATCCTTGGTTAGGTAAAAGATATCTTTGTTACTTAGTTGGCTTCTTTGAACCAGGATCCAAACAAGATCCACACATTGCAATTAATTGCTACACTTCTTAAATCTCTTTAGATCTAGAAAAGCTCTTTTCCCCCCATCCTCTTCTCCCCATGCTGTTGATTTATTGAATAAATCAGGTCAGTTGTGTAGTGGAATGTCCCACATTCTGGACTTGGCTGATAATTTCCTTTCCTTTTTAAATTTGTTGGCACTAGTCCCTGTATTTCTGTAAACTAGAAGTTAATACAAAAACTTGATTAGATTCACATTCAACCTTTTTGGAAAGATTAATCTGTTGGTGGTGATATATACTTCATGTTGCATCCTGTCAGGAAGATGTCTGGTTGTCTCACTTTTAGTGATACTCATACTGATCATTGCGTTCAGATGGCGGCAGCTTCCATCCTTCATTGTGAACTTCCTCAGTAACCTTTCTCCCAGTGTTGTTTGCATCCATTGATGATTGGCCTGAATTAATTATTTCATTAGAGGTTGTCGATATGTCTCTCTAAATGAACATGTTAGTGAGATGAGAATTAAACTGGCCAGAGTGTCAGGGAAAACTGTCAACATTGATGCAGTTTAGTGATATCTAGAGAATTAATCGAGAAAAGCAAAGATTGGTTTGGCTTTATCCAGTCATTGTGAGTACTGCACATCATTAAAGCTGATTACCATATGCCCGGTCTTTCATGAATGTTATTGTGTCAGGTTAATTTTATTTTAAGTCTTATTTAATAGCAACACTAAAATCTGTCCATGTACCCTAACCCTATTGTGTACATAACGTGGGTGCTTGCTTACCACCTAAATTAGATTATTACATAGGTTTATGAGATACAATTCCATGTGATGTATACATCATGATAGATTGTCTTTACAGTAATCATTTTAAATGTCCTGACATGTAAGGACATTTATGCCCAGCCTTTCCTTATAAAAGAAAAGGTAAGTCATTGATGAGTTTAAAAAAACAGGAGGAGAATGATAAATCTGAAATTGTTTCTGTTTTGCCAAGATACGTGGAAATAGATCTCTAGTGGCAACTTTCAACTTCATGTTAAGAATGTTTGGAAGGGATAAGTTATTGCAGTATTTCCAGCGGAAAGTAATTGGAAATTCCTTTGAAAGGAGTGTGGTCTTGGCAAATGAATTTAATTTATGTATTCTCCATCACTACTGGGCTGAACCATGACACATGACACCAGCAGTCTGATTACGGGGCAGCCTCAATGTTTGAAGGCTTCTGGAACAGAAATATATTGATTCTACCCATCACAGGCAGGCCTTCCTTTTGCCACAACATGTTCCTGCAAACCACATTGTAAAAAAGGATCATCATGAAGCAGGTTCTAGGATTCCCATAGGCACAGCCTCATAATTAGGAGTTGGGCTTTTGACCAAACACTTGGTATAAAATAAACATGACTGTGATCAGTAAGTCATAAAAGAAAGATCTGAAAACTTGAAAATTAAAAGAATCTGACTATATTGTCAGAGAGGGTTTGAGCTTAGAGAAGCCATAAACATCAAGAAATCATCTAATCCAGCCCCTTGTTTTTGGTAAATAAATCGAGGCTCAGAGACGTTAAATAGCTTCCCCAAGACCACACAGCTAATTATCAGCAGAGTTGGAACTAAAATGGATCCCAGAATAATGATCACTAATAATTGAGCGTTTATTATGTATGTGCTAAATGTTTTACATTTATCATTATTTGATGCTCACAACAACCCTGTGACGCAAGATGGTAAATGACTATTTACTGAGGAGGACACTGAGACAAAGAGACATCTAATGTGTACGCAAGATCTCATAGAACTTAGCTATACTCACTACAGAGAATGTGGTCTTATCTACCCTAAGGTACTGCCTTCCCGTTCACCCCTTCCTTCCTCCCTCCCTCTCTCCTTCCTTCACTTCTTATTACTATTTTTTTAACTTTACTAGAGTACCTTATTTTTAATGGCCCATAAACATTGCTTATCCAGGCCTTCAGTTTACTATTAGGATTGATATTAAAAATCCCACCAGGTCTAATTTATTACAGATATGGCCGATGGAAAGTGGTGTGCTAGCTATAGCAAATATTATTCAAATAATCAGTCATTTTGCTTGGCTTTGTAGTATTTAAAAGAGTTTTGGGGTGTAGATGGTTCAGGACTCTTAAAAGATGTCTAGGTAGGTTCAGATGGGTAACTTCTTTCTTTTGATAAATACCCCTTGCCAAGCCAAATAAAATATTCTTTTGATCCTTCTTAAAAACAACAACAGAAAACACCACTTATCTTCTAAATGCTTGAAAATATCATCAAGAAATTTGACTTTTGATGGGTTCAGAAAGCAGAAGTTTCTTACATGAGATTCTCATTATCTCTTCCTCCACTACTTCCCCCTCTCACTTACAACCCCCCCGCCCCCTTCAGTAGCATCAAGGGCAGCCTGTAGCAGGGATTTCATAAAGAGCAGGTATACTTCTGGGAGATAGTTGTGTGAGGGAGTGATGGGCAGGGGAGGGGGAATGGAAATGAGAAGTCACTCCTCTGGAAATGGGAGAGGGTGTTCAGTGTTGATTTTCTGAGTTTCTCATGTTTCTTAAGACTGGTAGACTCACGTTTTTCTCTGGCGGTGCTGCCCACAAAGAGCCTGTTACAGAGGTGTTTATTAGACCTCTGTCTTCTGTGAACACAGAAGGGAGCAGGGAAACATGGAGAACTTGGTAATGTCCAGGGTAATGTTCCCTGGAATGTGGTTTGTACTCTGGACCATTGATGACTTTGAATAATTTATGATAAAATAAAAACACATTTGTCTTTGCTGTTATCCATATATATGTGCCTGCAATAGGTTTTTTGTTGTTTTAAGCACTTCTAAATTACAATCCTTCATCAGCTCAAATACGTATGATTAAATCTACCAAGACTTTTTTCCCTCCCTGTCTTAGTCATCTAGTGCTGCTATAACAGAAATACCACAAGTGGATGGTTTTAACAAAGAGAAGTTTATTTCCTTACAGTAAAGTCGGCGAAAAGTCCAAATTCAGAATGTCAGCTCCAGGGGAAGGCTTTCTCTGTCTGTCAGCCTTCTCATCATTGTTCCCCCAGATTAGGAGCTTCTCTGTGCAGGCACCCCGGGTCCAAAGGACACGCTCTGCTCCTAGCACTGCTTTCTTGATGGTATGAGGTCCCCCTCTTCTCTCTGCTCACTTCTCTCTTCTGTGTCTCAAGAGATTGCCTCAGGACACAATTCTTTGTCTCAGGAGGTTGCCTCAGGACACAATCCGGTCTTGTAGATTGAGTCCTGCCTCACTAACACAACTGCTGCCCATGCTCCCTCATTAACATCGTAGAGGCAGGATTTACAATATGTAGGAAAATCACACACTACCGGGAATCATGGCCCAGCCAAACTGATACACACATTTTTTTGGGGGGACATAATTCAGTCCCTGGCACTCGCCCTCTCCATTTGTGCTAGAAACAAAACAGCCAGCAAATGCCGTCTGGAACATGTTGCATACATGTGCTTGTTGGTGAACCATAGCACATAGCTGACTAATTTCAAATACTGCCTATTTATAGTCTCCTCAGAATAATTATCAATAATTATCAGACATTAGACATTCTGTCTACTAAAATCAAGAGATTAACACAACTTTTTAAGTGGAGGTAAATTATTTTTTTACTCATGGATGTTTACTTTGGTAGTCTTCTCTGAATGCACACCCCAGCATTTCTCTTAAGTGTGTCACTCTAGTAATCAGTCCGTGCTGGGGTTTTCACAATAATTGTCTGATTTTAATGCTAGATAAGGCCTTAGAGAACATACAGTTGTCTTGAGTGAAAACGGAAGCCTCGTAATGCTGAGTGAGTTGGCCAGGTTACAGTGCTACTCAGTGCATATCCAGGACTAGACCTCTTTCTTTGACTCCTCGTTCAGGACTCTTTCCTTTGCCCTTATCTTCCTTACCTCACCCTACCCCAGTGCTGGTGCTTGCCACCACAAAATAATAAAAACAGAAACAAAACTTTCTAGTTACTGGAATGATAATGATGATGAGGATGATTTTATTGCAGAAAAATAATATTAAAAACCCCACAATTCTGACACCCCGAAAACTGTCTTTTTTAATATGTGCATTCTTAGTTCTTGTTCATATTAATATAAAGTCTTTAAAAAATTACACAGTAAAAATAGTTATGTATATCATAATAAAAAAAGCCTAGGTATTTGTTTAAACAAATGAGAACTGTCTTTGCTGACTGCTAGTCATCTGTTGTATACATTTTGACTTCTGGTCTAGGGCTGAGCAAACTTCCTATGATTAAATATATGAATTCTTTCCATGACGGTTGAAATTTGTTTCTCACATCACCATTACCCATAAAACTTTTTCAGGTGTATGTTATCATTCGTTAATTAGTTCCAACATTAATATACCGGAAAGAATATGAACCTTAGACTAGATAAACCTTGGTAGCATGTGATGAGTTCTTTTACCTCTGTGAGCTCAAGTTTTCTCATCTCTACAGTGTGAATATTAGGCAGGCGAAGCAAGTAAAACACCTGGCATGGTGTCTGCGCACAAGTGTTAACAAATGTTAGTGTTCTCCCCATGTGTGCTCCCCCCAGGTTGGTGTCTGGATATGATGTCATACAGGATTGTTTTCACGCTCATCCAGTATAACAATAACTATTCAGTAAGGTTAGGGTTCAGTTAGAGGGAGTTTATCCCAGGACTTGGGTGAGTGCCTGTTTCACCTGTGTCATCCTTGTGGGCCTCCTACGCCTGTAATGCCTTGTCAGTTTTCTAAGCCATGGTAGAATATAGAGATGGATTAGGAAGGTGGGAGTGAGAGGACCAAAACCGGAGCTCTGGGCCGAATTGGAGATGGAGGAGAGACCACTGGGCTCAAAGGTATGGATAACCAAGGTGAGCAGAGGTTCTTAGGGCCGGTAGGGTTCTTAGAAATAAAGAAGTGTTCCATCTAGAAGATAGATTGTCAGTGACCAGGGACGGAGGTGGAAGTAAGGAGGATATGATTAGTAGAGATGGAGGTGAAACTGTAGGTCAGGAAACTGAAGGAGTAGAGGAGAAAATTAGGACAGGATACCGATAACCAAGAGTTGACAGAAAACCTGAGGAAGATGTCTGGCCCAGTTGATTTGTTGCTTCATGGGCTCCTGTTAATGCAGGAATTGATGGCTGGGTGAAGGCAGATAACACTGCCAAGTAAGAGTGGTCCAGGGTCAGCAACTCATGTGGAGGGATAGCCCACATGGTATCTTATACTGAAGGAGAGCCTACCTCCTGTTTTGTCTTGACAGGCCTGGTTCATGTCTTTTTGTCCAGGTGTAATTATTAATAGAGCCCTCATTCGTACTTAAAAGTGACCTGGTTTAGTTGATAAATTATGTGGTCATCCTACTTATATGTACTTGGTAGCAGATAAGTATTTATTGTGTATAAATAAAGATACTAACCAAAGATTTGACCAAAATGTGGTTCCGTGGTGAGCCCAAGGTTTACCTGTCTCATGGGAAGAACTTGGCTGCCATCTTTTTGTTTGCTTTTTACTGGAATTCTAAGAATATTCTGCATTACATTTTTCAGAGCTGTTTTCTCTCTTGGTTTATCTTTTAGTTGACTATTTTGGCACAGTGATCATCTACTACTATACACTTAATTAAAATTACACATCAGAAGCATCTTCAATTGAACCTTCTTTGCTTGGAGTTCCTCAGGAAACTAGTTTCCTGAGGCTCCTTAGGGCACAGTAGCCCCACCTAATATAAAGCATTGGTAACAGGGACTGGTGTGAGAAGGGAGGGACAAAAGGGAGAGAGAGGACACTTGTCTCTTTTTTCAGCCTGATTGGAAGGGTTATGGAAAATATTTTTCTTATTTGACTGCCCGGAAAATGTGGCGTGAGGGAGTGGAGGTATGTGAAGTCAGGTGACCAGGATCCAGTGTGTCATCATGGTACTGTTTTTGTAATTGTAGGAGCAAGCACCACAAGTGTTTCTTCTTCCCTGTTCATGTGGGCTCTCGATCTCCTCTAGTAAGAGCTTTATTCTCCCAAAAGCTTTATTCTTCCTTGAGTTTTCACATGGACTATTTTATTTGGATACTAGCATCTTACAGGAGTTTGTCATGGTTTTAGACTCCTTTGTTTATGATGAAATGGAAGGAAAAGATTCAGAGTCTTTGAGTGCTGTGGGGTGAGAAAATATTGCTAGATTTGTGTATCCCCCCTTACTGGGAAGTGTTTTTCCACCTTTGGATTTCTCTTGTGGTCACTTGATTATGTACTGCACTTTTCCATATGAGATTGGAAACTGTGAGAACAAGGGACCATGTCATCCTAATCTTTGTGTCCTCCGTAGAGCCTTAAAGAGTGAGTGCTTCCTGAGTAATTGCTGCCATCCTGGGTCAGATGTTGGCCCACTAGACGAAGACCGGGAGTGTTGCTGTTTATTTAGATAGGGCTGGGCTGGGTTTCATAAAGCCTTGTATTGGTTAGGTCTTCAGTCAGTCTTTGTTTCATGCGCAAGGTGTGTATGCATGTGGAATCTGTAGGAGTAGCCAGGGATTACTTTTAAAAAAAGCATAGTTTACATCCAGTTATTGTATCATTTTACTCCCACATTTTCTGAGCTAAAAACCTATCATCCTAAAGGCTTACCTTGAAATACACACGTACTACAACAGCAGCAGCAGCAGCAACTGCAACAAATCTTTGAGGGGAAAGTGTCGTCTTGTACTTTATCTTGTGTCCCCAGGCCCTGGATCCCAAGAGATGGCCTTGGAATATGGAGTACAGCGTCCTAGTAGTGTTGAAATACGGAAGATTCTTCTAGTAAGTGGACAAACGTGTGTGTTTGTTTGGTGTTTTTCTTTCTCTCTCTCTCTGTTTTCCCTCCCTCCCTTCTTATATAGCCTACTTCCAATGTGAACTTTTCCCCTTCCTTCATGGCAGCTAATGTTAGTAAGTATGTAGGTTGTTTGGGTGGAGCCTTTTCTTCTTCCTCCATCCACCCACCCTATCTTTATGATTTGGGTGGAGTGGTGTGTCTGCCACAACTTCCGTGACACACCTCCTTTTTTTTTTTTTTTTTAAAAATAAGACAAATGGAGAGCTAGGGGGCATGTTTGTGATCTCCTGCAGATGAAAGAAGATTAAAATGTAGAAGGAGGGCGGCTGGTGGGTGGATGGTTTTATGCCCAGACAGGTGAGCTTGCTTCCTGTTTTCAGAGTTCTGCCTCTGTACTGTGGTTCTGCATTTCATGTCACTTGCAGTAGAGACTTTGCCTGCAGCACCTTTAACTCTGGGTTACATGTGTCTCCCTAAAGGGTCCTGACCCTGGATCTTATATAAGACACGGATTGTCCTGTTAGCCAAATGGGAAAGGGTACGTCCTCCCACCTCTTCGTGGATAACTGCTGTCAAATGAATAATGTTTACCTTTCCAGTTTGTGTAAATTAAGAAGTGGTATGACATGAGACTAAATGGGCAGCTCCTGTCCGGAGGTGAGATGAGAAGGCAGAGAGGGTCAGGAGCTGGTTGAGTGGACATGGGAAATCCGTGGTGGAAAAGGAGAAGTGTGCTGTCACAGTATAGGGAGAGCAATTAGGGTCACATAACAATGTATGTATAAATTTTTGTATGAGAGACTAACTTGAATTGTAAACTTTCACTTAAAGTACAATAATAAAATTTAAAAAAAAAAGTGGTATTATTTGATAGACTCTGGAATCAGACTGCTAGGGCCCACCTTTTGGGTCACTTCACTAGTTTTGTGACATTAGACAAGTGAATTTACCTGCTGGACCTTTGTTTTCCTTGTCAGTAAAATAGGACCTACTTCAGATAGTTTTACAGTAATACAATTAGTGTATCAGCAGCGTGCCTGCATAGAGTAAGTGCTCAACAAAATGTTTAAAAATATGGGCATGTTATTGACAATAACTGAATACTTTGGTACTGTTTTTAGAAGAACTGTTACGTCTCTTTTAGAGGTATGGCCGCTGTATATTTTCAAATGAGGCTCAGGCTGAATTGTTTGAGAACTGTGCATGCATTTATGGGGACCAAATTGACCAAACCTGTTGCTGTCTAGTTCCTTCTGACTCACAGTGACCCCATAGGACAGAGTAGAATAGCCTCAGAGAGTTTCCAAAGAACGGCTAGTGGATTCGAACTGCCGACCTTTTGGTTAGCACCCAAGCTCTTAACCACTGCTCCACCAGGGCTCTGTTTATTTTATGGGGACAGCAGGAAAGAATATTTAAAATCGGGAGGGTCCCCGAAAACCCGTATCCCTGTGATAACCTATAGCAAACAGGATGATGATAATATGCTCTATGGCTGAAGGTAGGATTTCATTCTAATGTACCATAATCTGGAGTTTTAGCTGCTGCCACAAAGAGCATGTCAACAGTACGCCAACATTCAAACTGCCAAAACACAATGCCAAATAATACTAAACTCCCTGCGTACAGTGTGTCCCGGTACGATAACTGGGCATTGGTTTCAAAACTGCTGCTGATGAGAATACCTGCAGGTGATACCTGAGTTAGGTGTTCGTAGGAAACATCCTGATGGCTCTATGACTGACAGAGGATTGCTTAAGCATCTTTCGGGCCAGCTGAGTTCTGCTTCTTTCATTGGTAGAGAACTCTAAGATATAAATCAGTTGTTTCTTCAAGTATTGGAGTGAGTCAGAAGCTGGCCTCTCCCCTGCCATTTCCCTAACCTAGTTTCCAGTCATTTCCTCCGTGCACTCTGCTCCAGTCACATTGGCCTCCTTATTGTTTTTCTTCAACAAGCCAAGCACATACTTGCCTCAGTGCCTCTGGGATGCTCCAGATCCCCTCTCTGGAAAGCTCATACTAGACATTCAGAGACTTCCTCTCATCATCCTTTATAAAATAGCCCCCTTGACATGCTGTGGAGTCCCTGGGTGGTACAGATGGTTAACGTACTCAGCTGCCAGCCGAAAGGTTGGTGGTTTAAGTTCACCCAGAGTCACCTCAGAAGAAAGTCTTGGCAGTCTACTTCCGAAAAATCAGCCATTGAAAACTATTTGGAGCACGGTTCTGCTCCGACACACACGGGGTCACCGTGAGTCGGAGTCCACTCAAAGGCAGGTGGTTGGTTTTGACATACTGTACCCTCTTAGCCTGCTTTACTTTTATGCTAGCACTTTACCAGATACATTGCAAATATATTGTATGCTTGATTGTCTTTCCACTCTCCTTCCGCCGCCACTAGAACATAAACTTCATGATTTCAGGGACTTTGCTTTATTCTTGCTGTGTTTTGTGACTTTCCACTAGGTGAGGTTGCTTATCTTCCTTTCCAAGGTGACCCAGAGTAAGAGTTCCTCAGGTTTTAGTGACAGAGGATAACTGAATCTTCTGTCTTCTCAATAAGCTGGCAGAAGGAAATTATATTTGGGAAGAAAATTCTGCAGAATACATTATTGTAAGTTCCATCTTGGTATGAAGTTAGGGTCCTGGGAGGCCGAGTATGAGGATCAGGCTAGCATTTTCTTACAGTGGATTAAAATGAATTAAATTCCTATGAATTAAAGACCAGGCATCATCCTATACCTTTAGCCTTTAACAGGATTTTTTTTTTTTTTACGCTGTGTATTCAGTGCACTTTTATTTGTAGGAAAATGAATAGAGGTTATTGGCTATACTGTTGCTATTATTCTTTATATAAGGCCTTATGTGAGAAACCTGTTTTAGACTATGCTGCCATATTTTTTCTTTTCCTTGAGAAGTTGGGATGCTGTTGTTTTCTGCTAATGAAAAGTATGAAACTTTTTTTCCCCCCCTGGCCACTAGGAAGCTCGAAACTACATTTAGTACTGAGATCTGAAAATGTATTTGGTCCTCATGTGTAGCACTTGGGCTGTTTCTTTTGTAATGTGGCCTTGACTATTTTATGTACCTAGTTGTGTATATGAATTTTATTTTAAGACACCCCAAGTTGTCTTTGGAAGGAAGTAGGGACTGTTGTAACAAAGATTTTACCTTCCTCTCTTCTCCCAGTAGAGGTACTGAGTAAGCAAGTTGATTTTGAAATTCTGTTGCCCTTGTGTCTTTTAACTTGAGTAATGCAGCTGACAAATTTCTGTATTTGCTTAGGTAGAATTCCCATTTCTGTTGGTAGTGAACCCACGGTAGCAATTTTAGGATAGTTGCCAGCTGAGTAGTGGGCATGTATGTATGTGTAGGAAATTACAAACAATCAGAGAATAATCTTTTTTTGGGGGGGGGTATTTTTTAAAAAGTTGTGGTAAAGAATATGTATATGTAACAAAACATTTGTCACTTCACTCATTTTCACATGTACACTTCAGAGACATTAGAGTACAGTTTTGAGGTGAATCTCTTAGTGGTTTTATCTGGTTTATTGCATGCAGGATTTTGGTTATTTTACAGTAGAGGCTTTAAAGTATATATGCATTGTTTTAGGGAAACCAAATAACTGACTTTTGTATTGCTGTTTTCTAAGCACTTGAGTTTTTTCATCCAGTAACTTGGTGAGTGCCTTCCTGTGTTCAAGGGATTATACTTGTTGCTGTGGGTGTTCACAAATGATGCTTAAATAGCTGAACCTACTTTCAAGAAGCTTACATTTTAATAAATTGGCTCAAGCTGATAACTATTTTGGAAGCAGATTAAGGAAACATCGTTCTCCTTAGAAAATCAGTTTATTTACTGACTTAAGTCTAATGCTTAGTATTAATGTAGTGAGTGGCTCTTTTCCAGATGTGTGTTACCAGAGTTTTCTTAGCGACCTCTAGAAAGTAATAGAAAATGAATGCTTTTTTCTTCCATACAGTTTTCTGTAAAGTCTTAAAATGAAACATGTAAACAAGGTTTTTATTTTTAGTCTGCATTTTAACGAAAACTTTCTATACTTTTTAGAGTCTGATTGAAAAAGGCCCTGAGGTAGTGATAAACTGTAGGCAAATTAAATAACTTCACTCCTTAGATTAATATTTGATTCTATCAGTGTTATCGATAATGTGCATATTTCTCTCCTGCCTCTTTCTCCCCTCATTTTAACCTCATCTGAAATAGTCATTTCTGTCTTTTGCTAAACAGAAGTTTCCAACAATTCTTTCCTTTGCCTGAGGGTGCAGTTTGTGAAGTTTTCTTGCCTTCTCAATGGCTAGTAGCTGTTTCCTGACTATGGGAAATAGCCTGAATGAAGAATGCTGTTACTTATTTTATAAACAGGACCAGAAAGTGAACAATTGACAAGATCCTGCCTCATGGCAAGTCTGAGATAGATTTTTTTTTTCCCCCAGTGAGGACTTGTCATATTTATAAGCAAGTATTATTATTTCAGAATCTCAAAAGGAGATGTGTGCCCGTGTTAAGGAATGCACTTGTTTATTCTAGATTTTTCTTCACGGTATTTCGAACCAGAAAATTACTCAAAGAGATTTGTCAGGTAAAGAAAGATGAATAATATACTTGATTAAGTTTATGGGCTATATTAATTCAACTAATGTTTATTAAACTAATGAAAGACCCAGCATCATCAGCACAAATAACTGTAGAGGATATTTACCCTCAGGGAACATAAGTCTAATAGGGAGGTTAGGTGCATGCTTAAAGAGGTGAACAAAAATGTTAGACAGAGTAGTTACTCATTCTGCTCCGAAGTGAAGTCTTTACCATTTTGTTTGTTGAACCTTCCTTAATTAAAAGAAAGCTTTGTACCCCCGTGCAGGTGCTCTAGGCCTAGAGGTTGAGAGCCCCAGAAAGCCCTATTTAAACATTAAAATAGCTATCAGCTTAAAGACTGCATTCAGTTAGGAAGAACTGGGAGAAAGGAGCCATTCTTAAACCTAGTGATGGTGCCTTTAATAAAAGTTTAACTAAATGTATTCTTGGCCTACTGTAATTACAGAAATATGAACTGTCTGAAAATATTTATTTTGGAGTAAAAAATAAGTTTAATATTAAAGTGGTATCTGAGTAGAAAACTATGGATTTTATAAGTAAATATTTTTATTCACATTTGTGGTAAAAGCATTAGGTCTGCTTAACCACAGTTACCAATTTGGGCATTGTTGTCATATTATTAGAATAGGCTTATAGATCTAAGCTTAAAGGGTTTGACACTTGGGAAACTGGACTGAGATTAGTGTAAAAAAAATACTAGGATCTCAACTTAAAAAGCAGGGGTGAACACTGTGATATTATTAGTGTTCCTTTGGAAATAAAAGGAGTTTTAAAAAAGGAGCAATTTTTTGATCAAAAAACTTGCATGATTATATTATATTGATCTACTGCCTGAAGTCAATGTTTAATTTCTTGTTCTTCCTAGTTTTTAATAGAAGTGACACACACTGCTGATCCCAAAATACATAGGGAAGATTTAATCTAATAAAATACTTTTCTACTCAGTGATTTGGTAATTTCTACTCTTAACTACGTTTCCATCATGTTGCCAACTTTTCCATCAACAAATATGTTTTGAGCATTGCGGCCTCCCTTGTTTTATAGTAAACGTCGTTATTCCTTTTTTATAGATGCAAAAACTAAGGTACAAAGAAGTAAGTAAACTATTAGGATTCTAATGCTACAGAACACTACCGTAAATATTTCTTTCCAGTTGTGCTGATTTTACTAATATCAGATAATATAGAAAGGCTCCGTTTTAGTGGCATTTTCAAATTGTTGACTGCTTTCTAACTCAGTGTTTTTTATACTGTTGGTCATAAGCAGCATTTTAAAACATAAAATAATAGACTAGAAAATGGGTGCCCACATTAGGTTAAATATTATTTTGTGAAACTTGTGTGTGTGTGGACACTTTTTTTTTTTTACTGTGGGTGGCTGTCAAAAAAGTTTGAAAGCCATGCCCTAAAACGTCCTTTTTTTGGGGGGGGAGGGAGGGTAGTTTAAATGAATTTTACATTTCAAGTTAGTCTCCCATACAAAAATTTATACATAAATTGTTATGTGACCCTAATTGCTCTCCCCATACTGTGACAGCACACTCCTCCTTTCCACCC
>NW_004444003.1:2237431-2262565 GCF_000243295.1 Trichechus manatus latirostris
TCAGATATCAGCTTCTCGTAGGTGGATGAATTTATGTCTGGATCTCAATTCTGTTCCATTGGTCTATATATCTGTTGTACCAGTACCAGGCTGTTTAGACTACTGTGGTGGTATAATAGGTTCTAAAATTCTAAAAGGTCCTTTAAATGTTGGAGTTCCCCAGGGCCTCTTGTGTATGTATGCCCTGCACGAGCCCATTTGTTGCTTGTGTGGTTGTTCCCTTGGTGCTTGGGAATTTAGTCATGCCAGTGCCAGGCTATTACAGATGGCTTTTTCTTTGCTAAACTTGTCTGCCACTTTAATGAAAAGTACCATACTACATGATACCTAGGTAAGCATAAACTACTTAAACCAGAATTTAAAAAAAATACACCTCCTGCTTTATTTAATGCAAGAGGCTTAACCCCTCTAGTGCTTATTATGGAGTGATGCAGAGTCAGTGTTTTTATTAAAGGCCATCATGAAAGGGTATGCTAATAAAGAATGTCATATTTATTTTCCTGGTATTCTCAGATGTGGTTCAGTCTAGTATAGAGTAACATGATCTTAGAATGAAACATACCTGGATTCAGAGAATAGCTGTGATCAATTACGAGCTAATTAGGAGGAGATTCTGCATCTTTATGTAGAATTTATAGGGTATGTGTGACTTGTGTTTGGAGGTGAGATGTAATATGAAAAAACCGTATCATTTCCTGCAACTCATGCTAAGGAAACAGTTTCCTAATTCCATTTCTGTGAGCTTACTAAAATATACTAATCATTCTGTGAGAGACCTTTATGCTAAGCTTCACTCTCAGCCACATGTCTTGGCCAGTTTTGATACACTGGGGAAAACCAGTAGTGTCTGGATTACTAGTTTGATTTACCCCAAAGAAGTGGACTATTGTGATCATCCACAACTACTTCGTTCTGAGGTTTCAGATGATTGTGATAACCCTTGACCTTTAGGAGCTCAGAATAAGGACTCTACAAAAAACAGGTTAGAGCAGTGTCTCCCAAATGCTGTTGGTCCAAGTCATGTTTTTATCAGTTTGCAGAATGTCCTACTGAAGATGATTCTTAAGAGTAAATAGATTAAAATAACAACAACAAAAACCATAGCTCACTTTTGAGATATTGGATGAATTATATCCAGTTGGTATGGGGGCTATAAATTATTTTATTTAGGATAATTAAAATATTTTTAGTGACCTTAATACACATTTATATTGCTACATAATTTTAGTGGGGCTCATGGTACAGAATTCAGAGAGTAACATTTCATTCTTTCAGGTTCGGTTGGGAAGAACTGTTAGAATGCCTGAGGAAATATTACCCTGTTATCCATTAATTGGAACCCTGGTGGTGCAGTGCCTAAGAGCTCGGCTGCTAACCAAAAGCTCAGCAGTTCAAATCCACCAGCTGCTTCTTGGGAACGCTGTGGGTCAGTTCTACTCTGTCCTGTAGGGTTGCTACGAGTAGAAATCTGCTTAACGGCGATGGTAATGGGTTATCCATTAATTAAATACTAACTAAATATTTTTTTGGAGGTTTTGCATATATGGTGGTGGTGGTGGTGTGTGTTGTACTAAACCCTATTCTCAGTGAATTAAGTTTTTTACTTTTTTTTTTTTTTTGCAAGCAGAAGGAAGCTGAACTCTTAAGTTTCTGCAAGATCTTGTGCCACTTCCCGCATTGAGAGCTGTGCAATATTTCCTGTGTTATGGAAAGAGTAGAATATGAAAGGAGGAGGAAGAGCAGATAAACTCATGGGGCCTCATATTATTTATATTTTCATATCACATGTCTACAATGATACACTTGGAAGGAATCTGAGTGGCCCAAACGTGAGCCAAACAGCATTGTTTGTAAACAGTTTAGAGCGTTTTCCATGGTACCTTGCTGTCTGTGCTAGTCTCTTGCACAGCTCTCTCTCCCACAGTGCACTGAATGAAACAGGACAGCATCACTGGAGGGTGTCTGGCATGTCCGGTATGTTGCGCTTGGCACGGGAGTTAGAGTGTGCTTGTGGATCAAAGCTGAAGTTAGTTCACTAAATGTATGTCTGTATGTGCCCCCCGTGTGTAATTTCATACTCTAATTGACCTGAACTAGATTTGTTATTTCCTAATAATTTAGTAATAACAATCTAGAATAGAAGGAAATGCCTGCCCCCCCCCCTTTTTTTTAGTGGAGGAGCACATAAGCCCAGTGGTCAGTTGGACAGAATTGGGACTAGAACTCAAGTCCCTTCTTACCCTGGTTGCGGTTTTTTCCACTATATTAAACATTCCTCCCCCCCACCCCCCCTCCAAAAAAAGAAAAATCTCAGCGCATTTCATAAGTGGACCATAATGTCATGAATTACCCTTATGAGTAAAAGTTTTAGTCATCTTAACGCATGTATGTTACAGGTACAGGTATCAAGATGTTATAATGAGTATTAGAACTCAGCCTCCTTGAGTTTGAGGAGGGTATTTATATAAACGGTTGGAGAGCAGACTCAGTCATGTGCCGTGATGATTACCTTGTGTGAATGTTGGGCGGGGGAGATCTGATTATGTTTGACTTGTTATATATTGTCTTGCCACTTAGCGAGGGAGCTGATTGATAAGGAGAAATGTTTGCTTAGTTAATAGGTTTCACTTAACTTTATGAGTGCATTTGCTTTCAAGCAGAGTAGATGATTGTGTAAAACAGACCTTTACTTTTGCTGCCCAAGACAACATGTTCCGTTGGCTTGAAAGGTCAGTAACTGGTACCAGAGTTCGCAGTTTGTTTTTCATTTTTTGCTCTAGTTTCTATGCCATATGAGGTCATTCACTTGCACACAGAGGTTCATATGCAGGCTTTTCTGCTTCCTAAATTTGGTACAGCTTCTCCCTTCGAACTTGAATCTTGATTTCTAGAAAGAGGGGTCCTCGGGGGGATGGTTGTAAACTCTTTGTTTTGGATGCTTTTCTTCCCTACTGTAAGGAACTACTGTTGTTGGGAAGTGTATTCTTACTTTGATCTTTTTATTTGCTGTCTTGGCTGGTTTTTCAGAAGTAGATAGCCAGGCCTTTCTTCTGAGGTGCCTCTGGATGGACTCGAACTTGCAACCTTTCAGTTAGCATCCGAGCACGTAAACCATTTGCACCACTGAGGTCCTCCATGAAAATTACAGGACTAGTGTATATTTTGAAGTACTTCATTTTAGTAAAATAGCACTTGATTTGAAATTGTTTTGTTCAGTGCATTCACCTTTTCCTAATAGTTGTTGGTTTAAAAAAACAAACGACACCAGCAACAACAAAACATTAGGATATGCATGGAATTTAATTTACTTCTTATTCCTTCCTTGGGATTAAGGAAGATTTTTTTTGGTGTCTGTTTTGGAAACAGTATTTACCTATCTAATGAGAAAAGGGATCGAAGTGCTCTCTTTTTTCTCTTGCTACATATTGCTTCACCACACCTTTGTCCTCCATGGCTGAGATGTACACAAATATTTGGTGAAAAGGTAACGTTGATCCAGACAAACAGACTCCACACACACCTACCTTTTTTTTGGTAGGTGCACGTGCAGTGTTTTTCGGGAAAAATATAGGCTACTCTTATTACCATATGGTACTCATCTACCTTGTGTGCATTCATACTTGTTTATATAAAAATAAAAACTTCAATAGCAGTGGTAAATGCCGTCTTATCCTAAGTAGTACTAGCTTAACATTGGAAAGTTCTATAAAAGTATTTTCTTTCTGTATGAAAATGATTTATAAATATTCACTAATAACTCTGTTTGTAGAAAACGGACTTCATTGTGGAAGCTTCTGCTCTGGTTTCCATATTCTGCTTTGATGCACCTCTGGGCTTGCCCGTCGGCTTGATTGGTTGCTGGGTGAAGGCTGGAGAAGGTGCCTGGCTCTGCTGCCTGCCTCGCCCCACACCCCCAGATCCTGGGGAAACTGTGACAGCACACCTGTGAGACACTCTGCCCACCGCCAGGGCAGGCACGAGAGTCCCAGCTCTAGTTTCTGTGAAGCCCAGCCTTGAATTGCGGGAGAAGGAGGGGAGAGAACTTGTGGGCTGTGTGAGAGAGGAGGTAAAGGGCCCTTAATTTCCCTTCAGGTTCCTAAATATGGAATAATTGTTACATCTCCTGGTGACCTGCTAGCTTACTGCCCCTCTGTTGATTGATTAGGGCCTCCTTCCTTCCCCAAAACTTGAGAGCCAGGTTAGACTAAACCAAAGTATTTAAGTTGTTCTTCAGTAGAGGGAATTTTTCTGCATATGTTCTTTTCTAAATAATGCTAAAAAGTTTTTGCTGAAGCAGTGTGCTTTATTGTTGAGTCATTCTAGCAACTATAGGACTTAAATCACCAGATGGTATAGTCTCAGCATGTGTGCACACCCCCACCACACACACATAGCACAACACAACACATAACCCTCCCCTTCTTCCTTCCAGGGTGATGTGTTAACATGATCTTTTTTTTTTTTTTTACTTCTATTGTCAAGAAATATATTTCTACACTATGTATTTCTCCATTAGTTATCAGTTAACAAATACATGTTACTAGTGAAATGAAGGGGATATAGGGAGAACCTTAGCCTTGGGCGAAGGTTTGAATAGCCACAAGGATGATTGTTTGCTAAACAGACATCTAAGAATTAAGTCCCAAGAGGAAAGGATTTGGCCCTGGGGACGTTTAGGACAGAAGGAGCGCATTCTGGAGCTTAGAAAATCCCTAACTTCTTTTCTTTCTTTGTACCAAATAGCAATCTTGGTGTGTTAAAGTAGGGTCACTGGGAGTCAGAATCGATCGCAACAGGTTTTAGTTTTTATGGCTTATGACATTGTGGAACAGCAGCTCTCTATAGTTGTCATTTACTATGTCACCAGCCACTCATCCCACAAACCACAGGATATACCTCCTATGACATATCCCGTTCCCTTTCTACCTGAAGTTACCTCTGTGAGCTCCCCCCTCCCTCCCAGCTCCTGCCCAACACGGCTGCTAAAACAGCCAGGCCTCCTGCTGAATGGAATAAAGGTGGGATTCTTGACCTCCACAAACTCCTGGTCTGCCGACCTCACCATGCCCTGCCCTCTGGGACTTTCCTCCTCCGACTGCTATGTGCTTCCCCCTCTGTCTTTCTACCCTACTTGTCTCTTCCCTTCCAAACTGTCCCCTGCGTGCCTGAGTCTACTCTGTGATCAGCCACCTCTCGTGCCTCCTCACCCGATGTCTGCACCACGTGGTCCTAACTGAAACCTGGCTTTCTGAGTTGACTGCTGTCCCAGCAGCCCTTGCAAGTGGAAGTGCCATACCACATGTACGGTGAGGCCTGGAAGCAGGTGATGATGGGAACCTTGCCCCTCATTGCCGCTCATTCAGATGATTACTCTTCTACTCTCTGCTCCTTTGAGGCTCATTTCAATTGTTTTCTGTCTTCTGCCCCTCGCTGCTATCATTTACTGGTCATATCCCCTTGTTTGGTGAAGATTTTGGCATCTGGATTGCAGACTTCTGTTCTAGGAATCAATGTTTGTTAAAGCTTACCAGATGATTCCAGTGGCAGACAGAGATGGGTGACCAGTGGTCATTGTTTAGGACTTGGTGGGAGGGGTGCTTTCCAGGATGGGGGACTTTCAGTTTTAAAACCATCCTTGTTTTCTCAGAACTAAGGAGTTTCGTAGGGCACAGGGCTTTCAGTGCTAAACCGGGAAAGTCCTGGGCAAGCTGGAATGATTGAGTCACCCTAAAAGATTCACTGCTCTAGATCTTGTTAATACCAGGAGCTCCATCTGATCAGACCACAGCCTTCTTCCAGGTCACCTGACAGATTATCCCAAGTAACATCAGTTCTTTATCCTCCAGGTCCATTTCTAACCCTTTTCCCCTGCTTTCACGCTGTGTCAGCCATGCCCTGCCTATGTCAACACACTGAAATCCCTTCCACCTACCGTCTGGCAAATCCCAGCCCTGGAGGGATTGGGCCACTTCTCATTTCCACGTCTGTCCCTGGACTGCCAAGTTCTGCCCAAGAAAGGTGCTACTATAAAATCATGGTCACCATCCTCAACAGGACCTCAACACTGCTTGGAAATTAATCGTTTTCTTCATCAGTACTCTCATCCTCTATAACGGCTATTTCCACCCGTCTCAACTCCTCATAAATCTCAATTCCGTACTCAACCCCATTCCTCCAGTTGTCTCTCCCTCTCAGCAGATAATCTTTCTACTTCTAATACAGTAGTTATGTGAAGGCCATTGTCTGTTCTTCCCACTGCACCTTTGCAAATATGCCTGCTCCTGGACCCAGCTTTTTCTGTTTATAGTGAATAGGTATTCCTCTCACTTTCTAAGAATCAGTTTCTTCACTACCATCCTATTCTGTCTTCTATTTCAACCTCTATCCTGGTGTTTCCTTCTTATAAGCAGTTAACAGTGCTCAAGTCTCTCCCATCTTGAAACAAAACTAAACAAACCTTCCAAAGTCAAGCCTTCCTTGGTGCCCTCCTCTTTCAGCTGTCATTTTCTCTCTATTTGGTTAAACTTCTTGAAAGGGTGTTCTACACTCTGTCTTGTATTAGTTATCGATTGTTGTGCAACAGATTGTCAAAAACTTAGTAGTTTAAAATAACACACATGTATTATCTCACAGAAATGTAGGCACAGCTTAGCTGAGTTTTCTACTAAAGGGTCTCACCAGTCTGCAATCCAGGTGTGGGCTAAGGTCTCATCAGAGGTTCAGTTGTGGAAGAATTCTGTTTCCAAGATCACCAGCTGTTGGCAGAATTCATTGCCTTGCCACTGTAGTATTGGGGCTGCCATGAGCTCCTAGAGGCCACCCACAGTTCCACGCCACAGGGGATTTCACTTATTTCATGGCAGCTTGCTTCCTCACAGCTGGAACCAAGGGAGAGAGAGTGTCACTCCACAAGATGAGAGCTGTACTCTTACATAATGTAATGCAATCATGGCAGTGACGTATCATTACCTTTGTCATATTCTCTTGGTTAGAAACAAGTCACATGTCCTGTTCACACTCAAAGAGAGGGGATTATACAAGGGAGTGAACGATGGGAGGTAGAGATAATGGGGGCCACCTTGAAGTTTGTCCTCCGTATGTCTCTATTGCTTATCTCACATTCACTCCTCAAACCACTATATTCTGGTTTTTGTTTTAATCTTCACCACTTTACTGAAACTGATTACAGAGAGGTTGGATCAGCTATGTCACTTGCAGGGCCCAGGACAAAACGAAAATGTGGGAAGTCTTCTTCAAAAGTTATTAAGAATTTCAAGATGGTAACAGCAGAGCATTAAACCTTGTGCAGGACCCACACCCATGATGCCGGCCCTGCAGAGAGGTTGTCCTTTCTGTTGCTATAGCCAGAGGACGCTTCAGTTCTTCTCCTACTTGACCAGTCAGCAGTTTTTGCTTGACAGAATTTATCACTTTTGAGAATGTCTTCCTTTTTGAAACATTCGTGTATCTCTTAGCTTCTGGGACATTGTGCTCTCTTGATTTTACTTCTACCTCTGGATATGCTATTCTTTGCAGGCTCCTTTTCCTCTACCCACCCTTTTATATTTTGGCATTTTGGAGGCACTTTTATTACCCTGATGAGTAATATCAGCAGTTACCATAGCTTCAATTGATTGCAAGTGTTTGACTCCCAAATCTATGTATCCAGCCCATATCTGACTCCTGAGCTCAAGCATGTATGTCAAATGCCTCCTTTATATGTTCTTTGTAAGTTTGACAGGCATCTAAAATTGATCTCCTTATTATCCCTGATTCCTCCCAAACTTGTTTCTCCTCTGTGTCTTTCATTTCAGCAAACGACATCTACCCAGATATCTGAGTTTGGATTTCTGTATATGTGGTAGCTCTCTCTTTCTCCCAGGTCCATGTTGATGCTCTTTCTTCTCCCTGGAACTCTTGTACCCCTTCTTTCTTCTTTGTCTGGCCAGTCTTACTTGTCCTTAAAGTATGTCTGCCACGTGTCTGCTAGGGGCTCTCTCGTTTCATTCTGTGTTTCATCAGGATGGTTTTCCTTGACTTCTGCCGTCTGCGCTCATGGTTTTCTGGGCTGCCTCTATTATAAAACCCAACAGACTTCATCACTACTCCTTTGCTAAATGTCTGCCTCCTATTAGAATGTAAGCATCACGAGTGTAGGGATTTTGTTTTGTTTACTGCCTAATCCTCCGTGTTGAAAAAGAAGTGTGCTTGGCACATGCTGTACAATCTAAAGATGTATTTTAATGAAGGAGTTTTTTTTATT
Organism: Trichechus manatus latirostris; assembly: GCF_000243295.1. Classification (NCBI taxonomy): domain Eukaryota; kingdom Metazoa; phylum Chordata; class Mammalia; order Sirenia; family Trichechidae; genus Trichechus; species Trichechus manatus. Next base: position 2,245,695 of record NW_004444003.1, read on the forward strand.
TCAGCTTGATTTTTTTACAGTGGTAGTTTTGTTTCTTTGTAGAAACTGTATGTAATATAAAAGTAGGAAAATGGCATAATAGAATTTCTGTTCTTGAAATGTTGTTGTTAGGTGCCATCAAGTTGATTTTGACTCATAGCGACCCCATGTGGCCGAGTAGAATTGCTCCATGGGGTTTTCTAGCCTGTAATCTTTATGGAAGCAGATCACTATGTCTTTCTTCCACAAAACTGTTGGGTGGGTTCGAACCACCAGTCTTTCGGTTAGCAGCTGAGCACTTAACCCTTGTGCCACCAGGCCTCCTTTCTTGAGATATTAGGAATGTTGTAATAGTTTTGGCCTTTTGATTATTGTTGATTAGAAAGTAAAGTTATAGCAGAAACTAAGTGGGTGTTTTCTTATTTCTGTTGAGTTTGTGGGCACTATTAACTTGGAAGGGAGCATGTATCATTTGCTCTGCTAAATTGACAGAATTGCTGGTATTACTTTGTCAGGAGGAAGTAAGAACAGATGATGGTAAACAATGGAGATAAGTGTGCATCAGTACCATCATCCGAATCACTTTGCTCTTATTCCTGATGCATTTTCATATTTATTAATTTTTGTTTAACCAACAAGTAGAGAGAGAGTTGTCATTAAAGATCTACAGCTCTAATTTGGTGGTGGTGGTGGGGGCTTTTTTTTTTTTTTGATGAACCTGCAATGTCTGCTTTGAAAAGGTGTTTGGTAACAAAACAAACAAACGAAAAAACCCATTGCCATTGAGTCGATTCTGACTCACAGCAACCGTATAGGACAGAGTAGAACTGCCCCATAGGGTTTCCAGGGAGCGGTTGGTGGATTTGAACTGCTGACCTTTTGGTTAGCAACTGAGCTCTTAACCACTGAGCCACCAGGACCCCGTTTGGTAATATGATGAAATAGTAAGGATTTGGGGCCTAATCAGGGAACCCTGGTTGTGCAGTGGTTAAGCACTTAGCTGCTAACCAAAAGGTTGGCAGTTCAAACCGACCGGTGGCTCTGTAGAAGAAAGAGGTGGCAGTCTGCTTCTGTAAAGATTATAGCTTGGAAACCCCATGGGGGCAGTTCTACACTTTCCTGTAAGGTTACTGTGAGTCAGAACTGACTCAATGGCAAAGGCTTTTGGTTTGGTTCTGGTTTGGGGCCTAATTACAATTACTTAGAGACTGAAAGTTAGAAGAGGAAGATTTCACCTGAGGAAGACACTGCTGATCTATAAGAGCAACTTCATTTGAAGCAGAACTCAGTGATAAGCAAACAGAATAATATGGGTTTATTATTTGTTAAGCTCTTTATCTTTTATAGCCTAATGATTCTCAAACTTTATGATCTCAGACCCCTTTACACTCTTAAAAAGAAGTTTTTGAGGACCCCAAAGAACTTTCGTTTGGTATTTCTATTGAGTTTACTGTGTTAGAAATTAAAACTGAGAATTTTTTCTTTCAATTAACTAGTTTAACAATAATAAATCCATTAAACATTAATGAAAAGGCCATTTGTAATGAAGATACTTTCCAAAACAGAAAAATGTAGTGAGAAGGGTGGCCTTGTTTTATATTTTTGCAGATCTCTTTCGTGACTGACTTTAAAAGAAAAGAGCTGGGTTCTGGTACCTGTTCTGCATTCAGTTGGTCTGTTGTGATAATGTTGTTCTGGCTGAAGTATATGCAGAAATTCCTGTCTCTCACAGATATGTAATTGGAAAAGCTAAGAGTATTGTTATAACCTTTTCAGATGATTTATGAATATTTTTTGTTACTACTCTGAAACTTTAAAAGTGGTAGTTTCTTAAAAGTTAGCTGTAATGTGGATTCTGAAACCATAACAAGGATGTTTTCTTACTCTGTTACATTAAAATTCATTGGTCTGTCTGCATTTTAATAGGACAATAGAGGAATAGTTAAGTCAGTTGTAATACACCCATATAATGGCATATTATGCAATCATTTAGTATCACAGATGAAATGCTTACAATGTAATAAACAAATTTTGTGCTCAGTATACTAATTTTGCTAAAAAATAAAAAGAGGTATAATTGTATAAGTGAAAGGAAATCATCAAAATTATGGATATGTTTAGTGCTACATTTATGGGTGGTATTTTATTTTCTGTATTTTCCAAATTTTTTAATGATCGGTACACTTCCTCTAAAATTGGGGGGGCGGGTAGAGGGGTTTTATTTTTTAAAAGAGAGATAAGCATGTTTATTAAGCTGTTTCCCTCGTTCACAGGCTGCCTTCTGCATATAAAACCCCTATGTTTCCAATTGGCGTGGTAACAAAGATGTTGCCCCCTCTCAGGTTTTTGTTTATTCAACAGATTAATTTAACCTTTCTATGCCTATAGTTAAACTTCAGAATTTTCCTCTTTAATAGCAGTTAATCGAGAAACTTTATTTAAGACTTATTCAAGAGAAGTGATGAGCTGTTGAACTTTCACATTGAGCAGGGGCAGAATTTTGTTTCTCTCATTTAGGATACACCAGTATAAAGCACTGTTTCTTGTCCAAGTAAAATGGTGAAAGGATATCTTGCCCTACAGTAATAATAGAGCCACTTTCTTCGTTGAGAATTTGAAAATTACCATGTGATTAACTTCTTAGTTGTTGTGTTGAGTAGTGTTACCTGTGGGGTGTGTGTGTTGCATATTTCTTTTTACAGTTTAATGTCTGGAAGTTGAAGTGCCTTCAGAGAAATGCAAAGGGAAGCTTACATCTGAGGATTAGCTTCCTGTTGACCCCTAGGTTTAGAAAGGGTGTTTGCTGATTATTATGCAGCTGATGCGGTATTGTTTGTTCTAAAGTGTTGCCTCTTTAAGCCTTTTGCCCTAGATCTGTGGACTGAAATCCAAATCCACTGATGGTCTGTTTTCCTGAAAATGGAGGATTTCATCATGTTAGTGCTTCTTTCTTTTCTGTTCCTTATGATGTAATTAAAGCAGACCTGGTGGTGCAACGGTTAAGTGCTCAACTGCTAACCAAAAAGTTGGCCGTTCAGACCCGCCTAGTGGCTTTGAAGGAGAAAGACCTGACAATCTGCTCCCATAAAGACTACATCAAGAAAACCCTATGGGGCGGTTCTACTGTCACATGGGGCTGCTGTGAGTTAAAATTGACTTGACAGCGCCTAGCAACAACACAACAACGATATAATTACTAACTGTTGCCGTCGAGTCAATTCTGACTCACAGTGACCCTATAGAACAGAGTAGAACTGCTTCATAGGGATTCTAAGGAGCGGCTGGTGGATTTGAACTGCCGACCCTTTGTTTAGCAGCCGAACACTTAACCACTGCACCGCCAGGGATCCTGTATAATTACTACTGAGGCGACAAAGTGTCCACAAAGGAGGAAGTGAACAGTTTTGGATCTTTCACTTATCATCTTAAAGATGAAACCACCATCACATTGACATTTCCAGTTGAATGCATAGTCCTGTGGCTTTAATGTGTTAGTGACTGTCAGTATTTGGAATTTCTCTCAAGACTGTTTTACTAAGGCACAGCTCATTTTGTAGTGTAGAGATAGGAAACTACTTAATTTCCTATTCTAATATTTTACATTGAACACTTTGGAAGCTAGAAAATGCACTCCAAATAAACCTAGTGATTTCTTTTTATTATTGAAACGACTATTTGCATTTAATTGTTTCTTGGATTTATCAGTGTCTTTGGTATCACAGTGGTTAAGAGCTTGGCTGCTAACCAAAAGGTCGGCAGTTTGAATTCACCAGCTGCTCCTTGGAAAGCCTATGGGGAAGTTCTACTCTGTCCTATAGTGTCATTATGAGTCGGAATCGACTCAATGGCAACGGGTTTTTGGTTTTGGTATCACTGCCTGATATTATATTTCTATTTGTATGTTTATTGTCTGCTTGCCCCCTTGAATGTACGCTTCATGAAGGCGGAGGCTTTTTCCTTTATTTCTAGCTCCATATCATTTAGAACAGTGCCTTGAACTTAATAGACACAGAGTAAATACTTGATAAATTAATGGAAGAGTTAATTTACCAGACTGTCTGTTGTTGGCTACTATAAACAATATTGCATTGCTTTCCATGTGTTACACGTTCTTTGAAAGACAAAATGAAGAGTTTGTTCTATTGTGGCTTAACTCATCCAGTGCCAAATACTGTGCCTGACATACAGTTGATACTCAGATGTTTATAGACAGAATTACAATTGGATGGTCAGATAATTGGCTGTTTATGCTCATCTCTATCAGTGGCTCTCAGATCAGTAATCTGCTCTGTAAGTGGAGAAAATAGGGGCATGAAAAGGCCAGGGAGGTTGGTGGAAAGCAGTTTCGAATTTCTAATTTGTCAGTATTCAGCTTTGGCATACTTTGATGTGATTTTTGGTGATAGGAATAGAAGTAGTAGGAAATAGAGCTTTGACTAGGTTCTTGTCGAATATAATTAGTGTGATAAGACATTTATTATAGGCTAAATCAGAGAGTTGATGGCAGCTGTTTTATCCATGTGGCTAAAACAGTTTCCATCATGCCTTACTCCTTCTCAGGGACCTACACAGGTAAGCCTCATTTGCTTTCAGACCCCTGCCTTAATTACTCATCCTACTTATTCGGCCTTATTTGCTGCCACTTACCGGATGTGTCCTCCTGATTCAGTCAGGCTTGTTTTTCCGAGTTCTCCATTAGTGCATCCTCATATGTGGGTCTTTGATACTCTTTAAAAGATCCTGTGTGGTCAGTGCTTTCTCTGCCTGTCCATCCCCTTCTTTCAAGGCTTGTTTCAGTGGAGCTTTCATACTCATCTGTTTTCTCTACTGCTTCATACAATTCAGTTCTTAATTAGTATGTGATATATGTCAAATATCTTTAGCTATTATTAGCTAGGTTTAGCTATTACAAAAAGACTAGGTAGATAGATAGCTGTCTTTGAGTCAGCTCCAACTTACGTGGGCCCTCTATACAACAGAACAAAACGTTGTCTGGTCCTGCATCGCTGTCACGAGCGCCAGCATGCTTGAGTCCATCATGGCCATTGTGCCAGTCCATGTCGCTAAAGTTCTCCCTCGCCCTTGCTGGCCCTCTGCTTCACCAAACATAATGTTCTTTTCTAGTGATTGATCTCTCCTGTTGACGTGTTCAAAGCAAGCAAGTCAGACAGTGTTCTGTTGTGATCCATAAGGTTTTCATTGGCTAATTTTTGGAAGTAGATTGCCGGGCCTTTCTTCCTAACAAAAAGACTAAAACTCTTAGAAGGGATTCTTGCACATCTTTTATATCCCCTAAGCCTGTGATGAGCATTTGTTCCATATGAAAAAAGAAAAAGAAAAAATACGAGATGCAGAAAGCTAATGGGACAAACTTTTGATTTTTGAAACATGCTGGTTACCCAGTTTGAGGGTGTGGGGCATATAAGGGACACTGAACAATATTGTTTGATTGTCTGAATCAAGCAGCTCAGTAGAGCAATGTGTTGTGGTGCCTGGCCTGCCAGTTGAAATGAGATTGGTTAGGCAGGTGTCGTGGCTTTATAAACCTGGAGATTGTGTGAAAAATTAGAAGAACTATAATTTTTCAACCTGAGAAGGAGGATGTTGAGGTTTAATCTAGTACAATTCCTTTAACGTTTCGAGAAGACTCTCACCAGTTCCTTAAACAAAACCCAACAAAAAAACTCCTCTGAGAATGGAATGAGAAGCTATGGGCTTGAAGGACTTAAGTTCAGTAATAAAACTGTATTGAAATTGCATGTATTGAAAAGCAATTTCAATTGCTTTTTTTTTTTTTAAGAATAAGGTAACTTAAATCTCCCTAGTATAGTTTCCACTAGAATGGAAGCTCCTTGAGGGCAACTCTTCCAGTGTTAGTCACAACTGTATCCCTAGGACTCAGCCAGTGCTGGCACAAGAGGGGCTCAATAAATGATGGGCAGTTGGTTGGTTGGTTTGCTTGGTCTTGGAGATGGTGGACTAATTGGTTCTTGTAATTCTTACCACCTTCCTTTTATGCTGTTATGTTATGGCACAGACCTTGTTATAGATGTGGTGATCATGACTGATTCTCCAGTACAGTGGTTCTGTACTTGGAGCTAGATGCCAGTATTTTTTTCAAGTTCCATAAGTGATTATGATGTGCAAGCCAAGGTTGAAAACCACAGTTGTTACGATGTTTGGTGGAAGTAGAGGTTAACTTAGGGCAGTTGGTTTGTATGTAAATACACAAAATCAGCATGTTTTTTGGCATGGGTATTTTGTTATTCATTATTTGGACCCACACAACTCAGTAGTTCCTCCCTCCCCCTGCATTTTCGTCTGCTAATTGTGTTTCCCTTCACATTTAGCTCTTGGCAGCTAATAAAAATTCAGACTCTTTGGGGCACATTTTTTATTATACTTGGCAGAACATATTATGAAGGTGTTGATGTGTTTGAGAAAATTCAGCAACAAAGTATAGGTGATTTCCAGCTCCAAACATTAGATTCAGAAATCCCCTCTCTCTCGCCCCCATCCACCTCCCAGTTTTCCAGTCCTCCTTTCCCTCACCAGACACAGTTGTGAGCAGCAAAGACTCTTATGAGTTCATAAATGGAGGAAGGAATATAATTAGGAAAATCAGGATCTGGTTAATGGTTGCCAGTTGGCCTCTTTGTTATCTTCCGAGATACTTCTTAAAGTTTCTGTACTCATTTGGTCATTGTAAGCTGTGTAATAATTCGAAATATACTTTGTTAACAAGTAGCCTTTTAAAATTTATACATTTTCATTTCTCTAGGAAGGTCAAGAAGTTATTTACCGTTTACAGCTCAGGGTGAAATAATTTAATTAGATGAGCTTCTTGTCAGAAGTCCATACCTGCTGATGTCTAAGACCTAGAGAGTTTGAGTGTGTATGTATGTACATGTGCATACATACCTGCACATGATAGATGGGGCAGGCAGGCTATATCAGACTATATCATGAATTCCAAAGCATGCAGGTATATTAATGGGGGAATTCAGGGAGGTGGGAGGGCACTGGAGAACAGGGAAGGCAAATTTGAGGAATTAGGAGAGAATTTCCCAGAATGAGGTAGTGTGGATCAAAAGATGAAGTTAATATTTTCTCTAAAAACTTTTCCTTTTATTTTTTTTAATGATCTGCCTGGCTCCAAAACAGGAAGAGGCAGCTATATCTCATTTTTCTCTTTCCTCCTAGGCTGTGGGCTACGTTAGCAAGGGGTAGTGTCCTAGTGGTGGTGGTGCAGACAGTTAATGTGCTTGGCTGCTAACCGAAAGCAGAAAGGCCTCAGAAGAAAGGCCTAGCAGTCTACTTCTAAAAAATCAGCCATTGAAAACCCTACAGAGCACAGTTCTACTCTGACACACATGGGTCACCTGGAGTCAGAATCTACTCGATGGCAACTGGTTTTGGTTTACAGAGCTCACGCTTTGTGGGCAGACTGACTGGACTTGAGTCTTGACCTTCTTCCAACTGCATGACCTTGGGAAAGTTGCTAATCTCCCTGTTCCTCAGCCACTTGTCTATCAATTAGGATAATAATACCCCCCAAGTAGAATTGTTTGAGGGTTAAATGAGATGAAATATGTAGTATTTGGAACAGTTTTAAAATAGCCTGGAACAGTAAGCATTGAAAATGTCTTAGCCGAAAGGTTGACGGTTAAAACCTACCCAGAGGATCCTCTGAAGACAGGCCTGGAGATCTGCTTCCGAAAGGTCACAGCCTTGAAAACCCTATGAAGCAGTTCTGCTCTGCATGCTTCTGAATCAACTCAAGGGCAACTAACACCAACAATAAGTAGAAGAGATGGTATTCTATGGATTACCTGGGAACCAAGCCATCACTGATGATATAATTTCCTATTGCAAGTTTCAAACTATTAAATAGCAAACAAAACCATTTCTCAGTAATTAAGAGATTGCAGTAAAGCACAGACCCCACCAGAGTGGATATTTAATAGGGCGGTGAGAAATTAATTTGCCCAAGAGCAGTGAACAGCTTTTTTGCACTATGACTGATTCAGGGCAAGAATGTTTACGGACTGCATCTTTTTCCTTGTAAAGTTTATTGAAATATTTAATCACTTTAATAGATGTTAACTCAACGTTTAGTGTAGTCTAAGCCCTCGAGATACAGTGGTATACAAAACAGAAATGGTCCTGTCCCTCATGTAGCTACCTATCCAGAGAAGAAATGATCAAATAACAAGTATGCAGCAATAAATTAAACAATTACAGATTGAGAGAGGTGGGAAACAAGCTTAGGGCAGAAATTGACAGTGGAGGGACATGTGTTAGGATGCTCAGGGAAAGGGAAAATTGAAAGGGTGAGAATGAGCCAGCAGTACAGAAAGATTTGGGGTAGGGGGTAGGTTGAGAGGTAGTGTACTATTCAGGAGAGATTGCACCTGCAGAGACAGTCAGCCAGACAAGTGTGGCGCATTCAGGGAAATGAAGGCAGGCCAGTGGGGCTAGAGCCCAAGGGTAAGGGTAGAGGTTGGGAGGAGGTGTGAGAAATAGGTTAGATCAGGTAGGGAGTGTCAGATAATTTGGATCTTTATCTGCTGTGAGAAGCTATTGGGAAGTGACCTGATCTGATTTACAATTTAAGAAGAATCCCATGGGAAAAAATTCCATTTTTAGAGTATAGGTTTTCTGCTTTGACATTTTTCTGTTCAGTAACAAAAACATTTCTGTTTTAGCCACAGAAGTGTTTGGAAACCGCATGGGGGCAGTTCCACCATGTCCTGTAGGGTCTCTGTGAATCGGGATCGACTTGACAGTGACGAGTTTGGTTTTGGATTAGGTACATTTGACAAGTGGCAGTGCCAAGGTAGCCGTCTAAAATTTTACCCTGAAATTACATTGCAGCCTGAATTGTGAGGCCTGGCCTGTGGCCTGTGGCCTGTGGCCCAGGTCACAGTATATAGATCCCTTTGTGAGGAACAGGGGCACAGAACGTGCAGTAGATTGCTAAGCAAGTCTTGCTGTCCTGGGACAGCTTTGTTTAATCAAGAGCAGAACTCTGATTAGGTCAGGACCGTGACAGATGTGAATGTTATGACCCAAGTCTGATATCTGGCTTTCTATGTGCTGACTGCTGTATTTCCTTTTTCAACCATGGTATCCAGGCCAAGCCAGGAACAGTCCAGAAACTCTTAGAATCAGCACTTCTGGATCTCCTGTGCGTTTGAAAGGACTTATTTTATTCGTTGTAAATTTCTGATATCAAAGTATTGACCTTCAAATCAAGATTATGGAGAAGGACTCTTTGGAAGGTTATCTTAAGCTAATAATTATTACCTAGATACTGCTGTTTTCTTATACTGAGTACTGAGAAAGGAATGTAATGCCTTGTTTTCACAGTTTGCATTCTCTGTACTTGGTCACCTCCAAAAACTGAAAGTCCCAAATGTTGCAGTTAGGGGTCGCATTTGAAACACAAACTTTAATATGGATTCCTCATGTCATAGGTCTCTTAGGGGTCACCCTGTTATTTTTGTATTATAGCTGCAGACAGGTAAAAAACAGATTATCTCACTTTTCTCAGTCTTTTTTCTCTTTTTGATGTGACTTTGAAAGGCCTGTTTCCTATAGCCTGACTGCATTGCTTGGTATAGTCCGTATGCTCCTTTGTGTGTGTGTTAAGGAAATCTGCACGTTTAGAATCAGACTATTGGCACATGAGAAACCTGATCACCTAGTCCAGAATTCATGTTTCACAGATGATGAAACTTTGACCCTGAGGGGTAGAGTCATTTTCTGAAGGCACAGAGTCTGTTCAGAGACATAGCTGGGGATAGGGCCTGATACTTCTGATGCTTGGATCTGTGCCCTTTGATAAGACCATGATGTTTAGTTAATTGTAAAGAAAATGGCTCAGTAACAGATTTAATGAGGAAATAAATAATGCCCAGTTATTCCAACTCACCAAATTAAATCTTAATTGCACTGAGCCATTACATGAGAAAACAAAACTTGTTTCTTGCTAATGGGGTGGAAACAAAGCTTATTAAAAACATACTGTTGCCATTCTGACTCATAGTGACCCCATAGGACAGAGTAGAATAGCCCCATAGGGTTGCCAAGGCTATAGTCTTTACGGAAGCAGATTGCCACATCTTTGTCCCGCTTTAAAACATGAGTCAGGCAAAATAAAACTGGATTAAAGACAAACAAATGTTAGTCTAGGATATTCTGTATTGTTTGTTTTATAATCAGGCATTAAATTATAATGTCAGTGGGTGTATGATTCCAAGTTCATAATGTTATCAGTACTTGAATTTAATTAAAATAATAGCTCTATTAAATCTACTTTTGTTAATATTATTTAGTCTGATAGTCAGTTTCATGATCAATTTTTCCCTTAGGGTAAAAAACAAACATATCTCTTCAAATTATTAAGTAGCTTTATATTAGCAATGCCCTGTTTTTTGAACATTCATAAATTTAATTTATGCCATGTAGGCGTATGGATTTTTTTTTCCAAGTCAAGATTAGAGGTTATACTCCCCTATGGTTTGGCAAACTGGTGACTTCTTAGTATTTGGAAAGTAGTTTTTATTATAATAATGATAATCTCTAAAATGTAAAAGAGCTAAGCTGCTAAATACTAATCTAGGCAGAGATACTTAATGAGCAGGCATTGTTCTACAGTCGCTATGAGTTGGAATCGACTCAATGGCAATGGGTGTTTTTGGTTGCTATGCTAACTAACAATTTTAAATCTAACATTTATAACTAACTTACTATAGCTCAGGAGCAGACATGCTCACACAATTACTCTATACTTGTTTAAAAAATGCCTTGATACAGTAATTAGGTGAGGGTGTATTATCGGCATATATTTCATCAACTTTCCAGTTAAATTAACTTGGTTGATGTACTTTTGTTATTTCTGTTTAACAGCCTGTCAATGCCTCTGTTTACATACTTTTTTTTTTTTTTTTGGTAAGGGTATTTTCCCACTAATGTAGACAGGGAAGAAAGGGAGAATGTAATCCTATTTTGAAAAATTCTGTCAAAACTTAATTAGCTGCTTGGTACTGGTACTTCCTGGTTCCAAAGCTGATGTCAGTGCAACCCCACACCACACTGCCAGATTGCTGATTGCCTTGAGCAGAATTCCTTGCATATTTGAGGCTCTGCCCCTCTAATTTCTGCCAGATCCCCAAGCCACAACTGGCCCAAGCCATCTTACACCAGCAGTATAGACCTTAGTCTCTTTCCTGCCTTATTCTGTTGATGGTAAAGACCTTGTTGGGTAAATAAGTTTAACTCTAGTGATTGTTCTAGGACACTTCCTTTGCTCAGACTAAGTGCTAGCCTTTATGGCCCACTTGCCTGTCATTGTCTTGGCTTTGGATTAAGCCTGAAAACTTTACCCTGCCTTAAAATGTCAGACGCCTCCTCCCTTCCTTTAATAAATATACCAATAATAACTGTTATTTTACTGATATTTACAGTTACTGATAAAAGAAGTCATATTTCCTAAGGTCAGTGAAAGTATTCCTGGGGGAGGTGTGTTTGAGGGGTGGGGCAGTGGGAGGGTAGAAGAGAGAAAGATAAAGAAAAAGCCAGCTCTTAACCCTCTGAACAGGTGAAGCAGGCTTACCTGAGACACTGTGTGACCCAGCGCTAGTGACAGCTGTGTTACTGGATCATTGTCTTGGTGAGTCCTTATGACAGGCCAGAGCCTTCATCCACATAAGGACCTTGAGAGGCAAAGATAAGGAAACTGAGGCTCTGAAGGCAGCATGAACTTTCACAAAGATTTTGAAATGGATCAGCCTGTTTTGAATTCTCGCTTTCCCGTTATTAATTGAGTATGGTTTTGGGCAAGTTTGTTAGCCTGTGTGGCCATTAGTTTCCTCTTCAGTAAATTAATAGTAATAGAACCTACGTCAGAGCACTGTTGTAAAAATTAAATAAGATAATGAACATGGGCAGTTAGGACTGTGTCCAGCCTACAGCTAATATTTATCGAGTGATTATTTTAATTATTGTTAAACTAAGGTCAGATAGCTAACAGCAGAACTGGGGCTTGAACCTAAGTTTCTCTGACTCTAAAGCTTAGGCTATTTCTACTGTTTCACACTAGTATTATTATTAATAGGAGTCCCGAGGTGGTGCTAACGGTTAATACACTGGGCTGCTAACCAAAAGGTTGGAGGTTTGCGTCTACCCAGAGGTGCCTTGGAAGAAAGGCCTGGCAGTCTGCTTCCAAAAAAAAAAAATCACCCACTGAAAACCCTGTGGAGCACAGTGGGGTCACCATGAGTTGGAGTCGACTCGAAGGCAACTGATTTTGTTAGTTATTACTATTGTTAATAATAGTATTTGATTTGCCCCCTCTCTTTTTATCAGAAAGAGAAATAAGTTACTAGTTTCTTCTCTCACATCTCTCACATTTTTTTGCCTAATTTTCTATATGGTGGGGATAAATGATCTTTGATAACTTGACTTTTGACTAATTGGCACCGTGTACCTGGAACCAGAGAACATCTTCTTACCCATTGTTAACTCTAGCTAAGTGTGGGGAATTTTGTTCTTCTTCTAAAAAAAAATTGCATAAATGGAATGATTTTATTTTGGCATTAGGAAGTATATTATTAGCTGAGTCACACTGTAGTTAATTGTAGTTAAAGCTAATTAAAATGTTTGATTTACAGTATCATTTGTGGATAGAGAAACTATTAAAACTGCTTTTAAAAAACTATTTTAATAAGAGGGAAAACCACTTTCTCAGCCACCCCTACCTTCACGCCCCCATCAACAGGGGAAAAAAATCTAACTTTGGACAAATGTAATTCTTCAGATAATCTTTAATTTGTATTCCCTCACTCATTCACACACAGATAGAAGGATTTGAGGGTATTCTTTAGTGGTTGTAGTAAGATAGTTTAAAGATGAGGCAGAAAAGAAAAAGGCTATAAAAACAAAAAAACTCGCTGTCGTCGAGTCGATTCCGACTCACAGTGACCCTATAGAACAGAGTAGAACTGCTTCGTAGGGTTCCCAAGGAGTGGCTGGTGGATTCGAACTGCTGACCTTTTGGTTAGCAGCCGAAATAAAAGTTTTAATGTTTCCCATTTGGAATGGATGATGACAGCTGGCATACAGGAGCTCATCCAGTTTACAAGTGTGCTGGGATCTTTATGTGCCTTTGCTGGTTTTAAGAGAGCTGCCACAGTATTGTGGCAAGTTTAAGTAAATGAATTAAGGTAGGATTTTTCAAACAGTAGGTTGGTCCGTTTTTGTTGTTGTTTTCCAGTTGATTGCGACTCATGGCAACTCCATTAGTGGGTAATAAAATCAGTTTAGTAGGTCACAACAAGCATTACCAAAACCTGGAACAATAAACAGATTAGAGTATACAGCATGTAATAAAAGTTACTTATTGCTTCATAAAACTTTTGCTTCAGCTATTCTTACATTGTGTGTGTGTGTGTGTGTGTGTGTGTGTACTGGGCTACAGAAAAGTTTGAAAGCCATTGATCTGGGGGTAGTTTAGAAAGTTTATTAAAGTTCTTTTGAGTAAGTCTGATTGTGCCACAGAAGGAAAGTACCTACAACTGAGTCTTTCTCAGCTGCATTTCCAGTGCAATCTGAGTGGATTCACGGTGACCCCTTTTAGGGATGAGGACTTGGTCATAACAGTGACATTATTTTATAATGTTTCCCTTAATTCTGTGATTCCCACTAGGATCTTTCTAAGGGTCATGTCTAGGTGGGGTAGTTACACACAGACACACCGTCACATGCAGTTACACAGATTGGATGTGACCACACATAATTTTCAAGTTAACGTTTTCTTGTTTCTCTGAAAGTTGTCATTTTTTCTTTTCTGTATACTAAATAGCTCCAGATCATTTACAACAGAATTATATACTATATAGCACAAAAAAAAAAAAGGAGGATAAGTGTGTGGCAAAAGTGGACAGAAAAGAGGGCAGTCAAAGCTCTGCAGGGTTGAAATATAGGGAACTATCGTCTTAATTCACAAAGAAGGTTCTACAGCACAGGGAGCCTTGGTAGAACTTGGTAAACAAAAAGAGGTAGAAATAATGACTGTTGTCAGGACTGGTAATTCTATCAGATGATTAAACTATAGAAGGAGAAATTGCTTAACGTTTGTGGGAGGCAGATCTTATTACTATATTGTTACCAGTTACAAACTATAGAAGGAGAGATTCCTTAACATTTGTGGGAGGCAGATCTTATCAATATATTGTTACTGGGCATCATGATTTTTAGGAATGGTAATAAGTTTTATTCCACCACCCCCCCCAAGCTAATACATTTTGTAAATGGAAAATAAGGTTTGTGACTTCAATTTGGAAGATTTGTAGATGAAATTAAGAAAATAAAGTTGTTAGTGTCTTTCCTGAGTAACACGTCACATGTACCATTGTGTATTTTCCGCTATAAAATGAATTAAAAAAAGTTTTAGGTAAATTATACTCTCAAATACTTGGAATCTTATTCAGTTTGACATTTGTAAGATTACAAACCAACGAGTAGTGAATTTATTTCCAGATTTTGTTCTTTGAATTCCCTTGAAAAACTTTTAAAAGAATTATCTCATTTTTTTTCATGGGCCTTTTGCTGCATTTTACTTTGAATACTTAATCTGTTTCAGTAGGTAAAAGTATCCTACCTTAATTAAGCTTTTCAGATTTTTTTTTTTAAGTATAAGGGAAGTAGTTAGCTATCATGATCCATCTGTAATTTCTTGTTAGAGAATGATTGTGCTTCAGGAGGTGATTAATGATTTCGTTTATAACCAGCTATAAGTACAGGACAAGTTTTTATTATGAATGTGTTTACATACCATTTTTATTGTCTTTTCCGTTAAAGTAACTAGTAGCCCCTTTCTGTGTGTATTTTCAAACAGATGCTGTTAAAATAAAGTTCTGAACTCTTTGTCAAGAGCTGTGAGAAATGTCAAAGCTGATGGGAAGTTTCTGGATGCTGAGTTCTTGAGTAATGAGCCCTGTTACAAGAAAAGAAATGAGAACGTTAAAACTTGGGTAACTTCAGGGAGAGAAATAGAGTTCTCCATTTCATGTGGAATTGCTATTCTGTTTTGTTTTTACTTAAACATTATTGCTGCTGTAGGATTTAAGCAGCTTGATGATGTGTGGAGACTATTGGAGCATTGTTTGATTGTAGTATTATTAGGCAGTAACAGATTTGATTGAAATGCTTTGAGTTGTCAGAGTGAAGTAACCTTATGGAGGATATGTTGGTATTTGGGGCAAAAGTCCTAATACTCAGAGGTGGAGGATTTGGTGAGAGCTGCAGACAAAGGAGTAGGTAGGTGGTTTGAGTTCTCACATAATTCCATGGGAGGAAGAGGGAATGACTGTTAAAGCTTTGTTTTAAAAGAGAGACAATTTACTTAAGTATGGAAGCTACACATTAAATATGAGACTATTGCAATTGTCTTAATTTTTCTTGAAAAGCATCCTGTTTGAATGAAGATAAATTAAATCACTCAACTTCTCTAGTATCTGGATTATGGCTGATGTGTCTGTTCTTCATCACTAAAATAAAGTGGTTATTTCTCTAAGGCCTCTTTTAACTCTAAAATTATATGAATTTTTGAAATCTTGAATGTTTTCTAAAACACTGAGCCCCGTTCCCATTCCCAGTAAGAAAAAAAGGCTGCTGTGCTTTTCCGGTATTGTGGCACCTTATCCATGGTTGTTTGTATGCTGGCTATTTGTTTTTAGGCTTTAATTTTTCTTAGTTTTTTGTTTGCCAAGTATGTTAACTGCCATTTTTTCCCCAATTCTGATTTTGAAAGTTATCCTATACCTATTACTGTGCATATAGATAGTCAAAGGCTTCATTCAGCATTAGCCCCACGGGGAGATCAAATCTAGTTTCTGGATTTGGGTGGGCCTGTGAGATGGGGGGGGCGGTGACTGAATTAAGTGTTTGTGGTAACCAGTCTAATGTAGCTGGGGTTGCCTTGTTTTTGTTTTCCTGTGACTGGGCAAGGCAGCCTGTGGGAAAATGGTAAGACTCTGCGTCTTGGAACGACAAGTCTCCTAGGGGAGTTGAATTAATGTTCAGAGTTCAAGCAGGGGAGGTTAAAAGCCAGTGTAGTTTACTCCCTTGTTTGGGTGCCCACACCCACTACAGATGTGTTTCCATTTGAAATTTTTTCAAAACCCCTTTAGTTGAAAAAATGAGGCTTAGTGTAGATGGAGAAGAGCCCCGGTGGTGCAGTGGTTAAAGTGCTCAGCTGTGAACTGAGAGGTCAGTGGTTTGAACTCATCAGCTGCTCCACGGGAGAAAAATGTGGCAGTCTGCTTCCGTAAAGATTACAGCCTTGGAAACCACCCCCTGCTCTGCAGTAGGGTCGATGTGAGTCAGAATCGACTCGACGGCAGCAGGATTGGTTTTTGGTTTTAGTGTAGATGGAAAAGCCAAGACTAAAAAGGCTTCCATTAAAGTCTCTCTTCTTTGTTACTTATTTCAGCTTTTATTATAGGTCTTGTGAGTACTAAACGTTTCTAAGAAATTATCATTGCTCTAGTTTCTATTTCAGCTTTGGAGCTGAGGTTCAGAGTAGACGGGAATGATGAGCTACTTGATAGAGGCTGAGGTACCTTGGAAAACAACTGAATTTAGTATGTGTGTGTGGCAGTGTTGATTGCCTACCTAGCAGCAATTCCTTCCCTCTTCTTCCCTGCTGAAATGCCACATTCGCATTTTCCCAGCTTCCTTTTCAGTTATGGGTGGCCACATGACACAGTGACCAGTGAGACTTAAGAAGTCTCCTGGGGGCTTCTGGGAGTGACTTATACCTCCATGATAAAAAAGAGAGGCTTGAGGAGAGGCTTTCCATGCCTTCCTTTCCTCTTATATGTATG
>NW_004444003.1:2262665-2279052 GCF_000243295.1 Trichechus manatus latirostris
GAAGCTGTTGAGGCAGAGCAAAAAGATATGAAGAGCCCAGGTCCTTGAAGATATCACTGAGCTCTGAAGCAGCCTTGGGTTGTATGACTCCAGAATTCTTGTGTGAGTGAATGGATCCTTGTGTGAGTCCTGCCTGGATATGTAAATGATTAATGCTCTTGGCTGCTAACCCAAAAGCTGGAGCTTCAAGTCCACCCAGAAGCGCCTTCCGAAAAATCATCCATTGAAAACCCTATGGAGTTATAGTTCAACTCCGACACACATGGGGTTGCCATGAGTCAGAATCAACTTCATGGCAACTTTTTTTTTTTTTAATGGTTTAATCTACTTTTAGTTAGGTGTTGTTACCTGCAGCCCAAAGCATCCTCACTAATATAGTCTACAGTGGAAAAACCTTCCCCCTTCTGGAATTCAAAGAAGGTACAGTCTAAGAATGTCTTCTCTCTGAAACCTTCCTATACTTCCATCGCTAAGGTGTACATATTATGCTGTTGCTGTCTCTCACACTGTATTTATTGTTTATGCCTGTCTTCTTCACTACAGTGTGAATTCCTTGATGTCAGGGATGATGTTTTAATCCTCTCTACGTCTTTAGGGCATAAATCATTGCTAGTGCATAGTACACAGTGTTTAAGTAAATGAGTGAATTCTCTTGATTTTGATCTTGCTGACAACTGTTGGTTTGCTATTCCTGTCTTGGTTTTGGTGTCCTCATAATAAGACCTGTTATTTGTTGTTCACAGAAAGCTCACAAGGTAGACTGAAGAGAAGTAGGTAGGAAAACAAACTTTTATTAAAAGTATGTAGGCTATGTAAATAGCTGCTCTCTGAGGTTTAGTTAGAGACAGACAATCCTCCAAAGACCCAGACAGAGACATGCCCCAATCCTCACACTAATTTTTCATCTTGGAAGTACAAATCAAATGAGTCACTCTTGTTCTTTTAATTATGAAACATTTAAACATACAGAAAATCATAATCACAACCATTGTTTCTGGCATGAAGGTCTATCTTTTTTCTTAAAGAGTGAAAAATAAGGTTTTCGAGACAAACTCTTAACTGTGCTGTATTTCAAAAATGAAATAGTAAGTCAGATAATTGGAAGTCAGAGCATATTCTGCCTTAGAAACAAACCTATTTGACCCACAATATGGCTGAAATATAGCAGATTTGAAATGAAAAATTGTAAAAATAATAGGCTTATTGGGTGTCATTGTACCAAGGAGGAAGGAGACCGAGAGAAGTGATACAGCCAGGACTTAGATTTGTAGACCTTTTATTTAGAGTTCTTTCTGTTCTACCACACATTACTAGTAACTTACTAAGACAAAAATGTGTTGAATCCCATCTGGAGAAAGCCATCAGGAACATACCTGTAGTCATAGAAAAACTTGGTTTATTTAGCTTGGTGCAGCAGGGGTGATTGTACCCCAGAGGAACCTTGGGAAGGCAGAGTAGGATCTGTGCTTATTCTGGGTGATTCAAAGGAAGGGTTAGGGAAATGAGGCCAGATCCGGATTGGATGTTTCCAAGAAGCAGGCACAGACCAGTGATTGGGTATCCTAACAGTTTTTATCTAGGAAGCAGGAGATTAAAGTGAGTTTAGAATTGTCATTTAGTAGAGAATTAGCAGTCATAAATGTTAGTGAGAAAAAGGGTATGTATAGTCATTTTTCTAGGGGTAGAATGGGCTCCTTGTACCCTGTTCTGAACATTCTTTATGTTCTTTCGGGAATATTGGGGTCTGGTTGTCACTGAAGCCAATCTTTACTTCTCTGGTGTTGGTAGGGCTGATTTTCACTTTCTCAGTAATTTGTTATTTAATTTTATCCTGGATGCTGGTGCTTGAGGAAGGGTAGGTTTTCGTAGGAGGAAGATGAGATGGTAAGTAGAGAATATGAAGAGGGTGTCTAAAGGTCCTGTGCCTGAGCAGTCACTGGTTTTTGTTAACATTGTAGTTGCTCAATGCTAATGTCTCAAGTAAAAGAAGACGAAAGGGTAGTTTCTTCCTACCTTGAGAGGCTTTAAAAAAAAAAAATCATCATAATGATTTAGTACTATTCTAAATTTAGCAGGATATAGGAGCGCGTTTATCTGTGGTGCTGTTATTAAAGTACACGTAATTTAAACATTTTTATAGCCTTCAAAGATGCCATCCAGGTATTCACCAAGAAGTAATGTTAGTGGTATGTTAGTAGTAATGCCAAGGACAAATGCCAGAAAAATCACTAAAACGTTTAGAAAATCAATTTGGAAATTTTAAGGTAGCAGGGGAGCCCTGGTGGTGCAGTGTTTAAAAGCTCGGCTGCTAACCAAAAGATTGGCAATGCATATCCACCAGCCGCTCCTTGGAAAGCCTATACAGCAGCTCTGCTCTGTCCTATAGGGCAACTATGAGTCAGAATTGGCTTGACAGCAACGGATTTAGAGTTAAGATAGTAATAGGAATGAGAAGTAGTGTAGCATAGTTAAGTATAGATCCAGAGTCAAACCTCGGTCCTAGTCCAGGCTTTGCCACCCCATCTGTGAATTTAGCCAAATAATTTCATTCCTCTGAGCCTCAGTTTCCTCATCTGTAATAATGAGGAAATTGAACAGATGATCTCTGTGTTCCTTCCAGCCTAAAGTCTTTGTCATTAAGTCCTTTGGAAGGTAGAGTCTCTTCTTTGGAAAATATTAGTTTTGTCATTTGGGGAAGGTCATAAAGTTTGTGGAATTACTGTTCAACACTTGAAGACAAGAATATTTGAGGTCTTTGAAAACTCATCCAGCAGAAAGTTTTTTCTGGTCTGTGTAGTTTCCTTCCTCTCAGGAACGACTAGGCCTAAATCAGCCATCTTCGCAATCCATCCACTTTGTAGTTTCCTGAAATTAATGAGATGTTTTTTTCCTTAGAAAAATAACAGTAAAAGTACCAAGGGAGACCTTTTTATTCAGGAATTTGTACTTTAGGAATAAGGTGTGATAACTTTTTCTGCAAATTTGAATTTTGTGACTACAAAATAGCATAATACAAAAATTTAAGTTTTACTTTATGTGCATATTTTGAAATAATGCAGAAATCAAAAACTTAAAAGAAATTAATAAAAATTGCATAATTTCAAGCTGATTGTTGTTCTTAGGTGCTATTGAGTCAATTCCGACTTATAGTGGCCCCGTGTGACAGAGTAGAGCTGCCCCATAGAGTTTTCTAGGCTGTAATCTTCATGGGAGCAGATTGCCAGGTCTTTTCTCCCACAGAGCCACTGGATGGGTTCGAACCACCAACCTTTTAGTTAGCAGCTGAGCACTTAACTATTGTGCCACCAGGACTCCTATTCAAGATGGTAGGCTACATCGTTTACAAACTGTTTATGAGATTACCACATGGCAACTCCCCTTTAGCTGGAATTAGAAATGCCTTCCATCTTTATTCAGTTTCATGTGATCCATGCTGTAGTTGATGGCGATTAAAGTTTCTCCTAATGTGATGCTGGTATTTTAATGTTCACTTAAATCTAAACATATTTTTATAGCCTTCAGAGATGTCATTCAGAGATTCAACAAGAGGTTTGTTAATGGTGGTGCTAGTGATAATGCCAAAAAGACATCTCAAAATCAGTTAACACTAAAACACGATGAAGAAGATGAAACAACTGGTGAGATGCACCATGCGGTCAATTTAGGAGAAAGACCAGGCTTCCAAATAAGAGAGTTAATATGGAGAGGCAGTGCAGCGGAATGGCTAAGAGCATGGATTCTGGAGCTAGCTGAGCGACTCTGCCCTTTATGAGGTTTGTAGCTTTAGGTGAATTACTGTTTGCCTCAATTTCCCCATCTGTAAAATGGAGCTAATTTTAGAGTCTGCCTCAAAGGTTATGTGGCACATGGTGAACATGATTAAAACATAGATTACTGGACCCCACCTACCGAGATTCTAAGTCTGTAGATCTCAGGTAGAGTATTTGCATTTAACAAATTCCAAAGTGATGCTGATTGATGCTGCTGATCCTGGGACTCCACTTTGAATAACACTATGCTATGCTTTTGTACTGAGTCCCTGGGTGGCACAAAAGGTTAAGTGCGTGGCTACTAGCTGAAAGGTTGGTGGTTCAAACCCATCCAGAAGCGCCTTGGAAGAAAGGCCTGGTGATCTGCTTTCAGAAGGTCACAGCTTTGAAAACCACGTGGAGTAGTTCTGCTCTGCACTCATGGGATTGTCGTGAGTCAGAATTGACAGCAACTAATGATGACAGCATATTCTTTTGCACACACATACACACACTCATGCTTTTATTTTTATAAAATAAAGGGCATACTGATATTTTCCTCCTTTTTAATACATCATTAATATGTTCCTTTTATTGTTTAATCTGATTTTTAAGCTGCATTGTATTTTATTATTAGATATTTAAGTGGTTTCCATTTTTCACTATCACAGATCGTGCTTAGATAACTATTCTTATACATAAATTTTTGTGTATGTCTGTGATTGTTTCTTTGAGATAAACTCCTGGAAGTGGAATTAATAGGCTAAAAAACTCTTCAGAGAGGTAGTAGTAAAATTTATCTTTTTATACATAATATATGAGGATAGACACTGATTTTCTAAATGTAAGAGAATGAGGAGAAAAAACTTTGTCATTAACTTTTTTTTTTTTTTTTAAACTCATGTATGTTTGGGCGTTAGTCGGGGGTAGGCAAGAAGAATATCCATGGATTATGATAGAGTGGGCAAAGCTGTGTCAAGAGAAACTAGGGAAGTAGTAATAGGGCTAGATTCTAACTTGGATTTCAAGGTAGTTTTTAAGATTTAAACTATTAATTATGGTGTAATATGTACCCGATATAGGTAGTTATACACAAAAAAGAATAAGCATTATTTTATTTTTATTCATTGTGTGTGTGATTGCTGCTAGTTCAAGGGTCTTAATTAGAAGAAGAAAAAAGTTTTTCTTGACTGATGTCTAAAAGCCTCCAGATTTAGAGTTTTGGTCTAAAAAGGTCTAGTCCATTGTCCATTCCTATGTGAGCCTTTCTAGCCTTAGGCCAAGTAGTTAAAACTCTTCCAGGGAACTTGGAGTGAGGGTGGATGCTTCTGGGGAAATTCAGCATCACTACCAGAAATCCCGCTTAAAGTAGATTTCATGTGGAGGATCCAGTGATCCCTGGGAACAGGGGTAAGGAGGACTGGAGGTCAACGAGGGATATGTACGGAATCTAAGGAGTGCCCTCTTCAGGTCAGGCTGGCTGGGGTTATTACCTAACATTGGGGCCTGAACTCTGCAGCCCTTGGTTATATTCTCCCTGTGGAAACCAGCAGAGAAGCTGAACTCTTCTTTATTAATACAACTTTAGAACTAGTAAGGAAACCCTGATAGTGTAGTGGTTAAATGCTACAGGTGCTCACCAAAAGGTCAGCAGTTTGAATCCACCAGGCGCTCCTTGGAAACTCAATGGTGCAGCTCTACTCTGTCCTGTAGGGTCGCTATGAGTCGGAATTGACTTGATGGCAACGGGTTTTGTTGGGTTTTTTTTTGGTTTTAGAACTAGTAAGGGATCTTAAGGGTCATCTGGTCTAGTCTTATTTTACAGATTTGTTGTTGGGTAGTTAAATTATTTTCAGTTTATTAAGCTTCTCATAAGACTTATTATTTTTTAATTTTTTAAACCCAGATAGCCAGTCTGGGGGTGGAAGTGGGTGGTTTTTATTTTCTTTGTTCTGGAGGAACTGAACTTTTGAGAATTTAAGTGATCAAATGGTAGACAAGCAAAGCAGGAAGGATAGACAGTAAAACAGTGAGCAAGGATGATCCGTGGCTTCACTGCTCCCTGAGTCACAAGTACTTCACCATGTGTGCCTTCAGGTGGAGGGTTAGAGCCTCTTCAAAGCTCAGATTTGCACACTACTATATGATCCTCCAAAGGAGCCCTGGTTGCACAGTGGTTAAGCGCTTGGCTACTAACTGAGGGAAAGGTCAGCTGAACCCATCAGCTGAGGTTCGGGAGAAAGATGTGGCAGTCTACCTCCATAATTTATAGCCTTAGAAACCCTATGGGGTAGTTCTACTTTGTCCTGTAGGGTTGCTATGAGTCAGAATCGACTCCACGGCAGTAGGTTATACACAAGTAACTTTGGAGGTAGAGTGGCTGTCTTCTGGTGCCAGTCCCATGTTTTTAAACATCTGCATAGTCAAATTTTCTTAGTGGCATTTAAAAAAAAATTTTTTTTTCCTGTTCTTTTTAGGAAAAAAAAAATACATGTGACAATTATTTAAGAAGCAACAGCCACTCTGGATGTGAACTGTGCCTTTTACCACTGGGTGACACTGTGAGGCCACAGAACACTCTTCACTGATAAAATCAAGGGTCCTTAAACTCCAGATTTCATCAAGGAGAGAGAAACTGAATCACTTAATAGGCATCCATCAGATGTTATTTGATAAGTGTAATTTACCAGTCTAAGGCAATTTTAAAGCCAGGGAGCTTAAGGTAATCAATTATTAAAGAAATCTGTTAATTGGGCAGTATTTCAGTTGCTTAGAGGTTCGTTCAGATTAATTTGCTGTATATTAATGAAGTACTAATTACTTCATGAGAGTATCTATCAAGCCAAAGCACTAATATTTATTCCTCACCAGACACCAATCTGAGTTATTTTTCTGTGGCAAAAAACTCAGTGCTCATGCACAGTAATTAGGGTTATGAACTTTTGGTGAGAGTTTTATTATGTCATTTATTTAAGGGGGAGTATAATCTGCTGGTTGGAGCCTTGGTGGCACAGTAGTTAAGAGCTGTGGCTGCTAACCAAAAGGTCAGCAGTTCGAATCCACCAGCTGTTCCTTAGAAACCCTGTGGGGCAGTTCTACTCTGTCCTGTTGGATCTCTGTGAGTTGGAATCCACTCCATGGCAACAGGTTTGTTTTTTAGTATAGTCTGCTGGTTAGAAAAATGGGCATTTGGTTCCCTATACTGATCTTATCAAGAGAAGCAGGAAATTTGTAACTAGTTCTGAGCTCCTTCAAGATCAAATTAGCACAGGGAACTTGTTCAAAGCATGGAATGATGTATCTGCTTGCTGCCCTCCCCCCATTTTGGCCCCTTCCATAAATCTGAGCCCTGCTGTCCTAGGCTTGGTCCGAGCATTAACTGATCAAATTTAGTGGAGCAGTATGCAGAAGGTACACTGAGATGTGTCTGTGGATAAAAATGAGTTAAGAGTCGGGCCATCTGTTTGCGAGCTTCACATAGTAGGAGGGTAAGTCCCTGTGTGGTCTCCAAAGGAAGGACGGTGAGGAGAGTATAAGGCTAGGGACTGAGTCTTAGAGGAGGAAGTTTGGGCAAAAATGGAGAGGAGAACCAAGAGGAGGTTTTTAAAGGGACAAATTTTCAAACTGGAGCCCTGGTGGCTTAGTGGTTAAGAGCTACAGCTGCTAACCAAAAGGTCGGCAGGTCGAATCCACCAGCCGCTCCTTGGAAACCCAATGGAGCAGTTCTACTCTGTCCTTTAGGGTTGCTAGGAGTCGGAATCGACTTGACGGCCAACGGGTGTTTTGGTTTGGGCTTTCCAAACTGAGAAGGAGATGGTCAGCAGCATCAAATTTCAGGGAGAGACTGAGGAGACTGTAACCTAAGAAGCCTGGAGCCTTAGGACTCTTGAGGAAAACCTCCTGGACATGAACTATTATGTATGCAAATAGAAACAAACCTTGTTGTTATGGGGGCTCTACCTCTTCCCTAGGAGCCTTGGTGGCACAGTGGTTAAGCGCTTGGCTGCTAACTGAAAGGTCAGCAGTTCGAACCCACAAGTGTCTCCGTGAGAGAAAAATCTGGTGATGTGTTCTTGTAAAGATTACAGCCAATGAAACCCTATGGAGCAGTTCCGCTCTGTTCTGTAGGGTCACTATGAGTCGAAATTGACTTGATGACACTCAACAACAACAACCACCTCTTCCCTGGTGCCCGCTCATGATTGTATGCCCTGGGCAGGTGGTAAATGTTTGCAGGTAGTGTTTGTTGAACAGCATTTGTTTTGTGTAATCTGTTAGTGATCCACTGGTGGCATTTGTCATTGGCTGTCTCAGCTTTCCTTTAGGAGTACATCACAGCCCTTGTGAAGAAACCTAGAGGGCCAGAAGCACAGGACCTTTTGTCTGAAAGAATATCTGACCAGTTGGCACAGTCAACAGTGTAGATAGCAATTTGAAGAAGGATATTTTCCAAGGCCCTGCTCAGATTGAAATGACTTTAGATTAATACCCAGACCCAGCCATTTTCTTGGGAATAAACCCAAATGCATCTGTGTGGTTGATAACCATTCTGTGGTTTTGCACCTTAGGTAGGATTAACTAGGCTGGGACATGCAGAACCAAGAAGTGTAATAGGCTTCTCCTCTCTTAATTGCTCTTTTTTTTGGGCTGTCTACATGCAACTGAGCTAAGTGTCACTACTGCACTGCTGTGAATTCTGAAAGTATGGGCTTCTTCTCTTCCTTTCATGTGTGCTGTTGGCCAAGGCTGACTAGCAATTCTCCCTCCCATCACTCACTACTCACAGAATTAGCATAGTTCTCAGGGAGTTCTAGAATCTGCTCTGCAGATGGAGCGTGGGGGGTGTGCAAGGGTTGTTTGGGTATTTGAGTGAAAAAATCACAAAGTATCACCCTCCTGCCAAGGGGATGTGATAGTTGGCTAAGGGCCCTTGAAGGATTTTATTCACCTCTTAAACCATTTTTATTCCTTCCTCACTCCAGCAACTTAATGTATTTTTATTTATTTTGTATTAGTTTTGTTCTACCTAGAGACTTCTTTTCCGCATAACCCCAGTGTCTTTGTTTTCATTTTCTCTTTATATTTTTATCTTCTGATGGTTTCTAGTTAGTTTGAATCTCTAGCTTTCTAGCAAAGCCAGGTTATTCAAGAATTGCTTTTTTCCTACTTTTACTTTGGCTTTGAGCTTGTTATAACTGAGGAATATAGGAAACTCCTCTTTTTAGCAAAGCACTGGGCATTGGTAAGCTAGAAGGTATTTGTATGGTAGAAAATTTCCATAAGTTTTCCTTAATGCTTACAACAATACTGCAAAAGTAGATATGCAATCTCCAGTTTACAGTTGAAGAAATCAAGACTCAGGTTAAATAATTTGTACAAAATCACATAACTGGTAAGTGACAGAACCAGGATTTTAATCCAGAATGGTGGTCTTCAAACCATGTGCTCTTTTCCACTATACCTATTACTTCTCATGGACTGAACATGGTTTAAAATGGATGAAATAACAAAGTTGTTATAATGCAGCAGCAACCAAGTGATCTCTAGATAGTAATTTTAATAGTTATTTAATATGTACTATATTTATTGAAGCATAGCATATGCAGAGAAGTGCATAAGCAAAAAAAAAAAAAACTGATGAATTTTTCAGGTGAACACACCTGTATCAGGAAACAGAACATTACCCCAGAAGTCCCCCTTTTACTCCCTCTACTTAGTACCTACTCCCAGATAACCATTATTCTGACATCTAACATCAGAGGTTGGTTTTACCTGTTTTTGAACATTATATACATGGAATCATCCAGTATACACTCTTTTGTGTCTGGCTTCTTTTGCTCATTAGATTTATGAGACTCAGCCCTGCTGATGCTATTGTGCTACATGTAATTGTAGTTTGTTCATTTTTCATTACTGTATAGTATTGCATTATATAAACACACTACAATTTATCTGTCCTATTGTTAATGGACATTTGGGTTACTTCCAGTTTTTGGCAATTATGAATAGTCCTGCTATGAACATTCTTATAAAAACGTTTTTACATTTTAAGAAAATGTTTCTTCTGTACCCTGTCCCCACTTTGATGTGATCTTATGCAAGATGTTTTCTGTGCGGAATTGTAAAGCTATGCTGTTAAAAAGCTTGTGAAATCTTTCTGAGAGACAGATGAAATCATCGTGTTAAAGTCAAACCCATTTCTTTCCGCCTGTTATTCCAGTCCAGAAGAATGGAATGCTTAAGAACATCCCTTGGGAATCAGGCTCAAGTTCAAGCACTGGTCCTGCCTGCTTAATAGCTGTGTAACCTGAGGCAGTGATAACAATGTTATTGTTACTAATTTATTGTTATTTGTTACCAATGACAGCACTAATAAAAGGTGGCATTCATTGTTCTAGACACTGTGTTTTGTATGCATTTCTCATTTATTCTTCATAACAGCGTTATGAGATAGCCTGTCACTCCTTTTTAAACCGATGAGGAGACTTGCCTTAGGTCACCCCTTACAGTAAATGAAAAAACTGGAATTTGGACCCCGGTTAGCCCAATCTAGAGCCTGTGCTCTTCTACTCATTAGCCTCATTTGGAGGCTGTGGGGAGTAATAATTCCTGTCTCATAGGACTGTGATGTGAAGATTAAATGATGTTGAAAAGCTTTATGTGTGACATCTAGGGCAAATACACCAAAAAAAAAAAACCCAAAACAAAACCCATTTTCTGTTGAGTTGATTCTGACATGGCAACCCCTCAGGTATTAGAGTAGTACTATGCTTGATGTGGTTTTCATTGACTAATTTTTCAGAAGTACATTGCCAGTCCTTTTTTCTGAGGCTCCTCTGGGTTGACTTGAACCTCTAACCTTTAGCAACCAGACACCACCCAGGCACATAGGTTACGTGCTTGACTGCTAAGCAAAAGGTTGGAGTTCGAATTCACCCAGAGGCACCTTGGAAGAAGGACCTGGTGACTTACTTCTCAAAAATCAGCCATTGAAGACCCTGTGGAGCACAGTTCTATTCTGATGTACATGTGTTTGCCATGAGGCAAATACACGGTGACTCCAAAATGGATTCCTTTTGTGGAGTATCTCTAAGTGACAAAATGCCATTGGTGTGTACTTTGACCAACAGTGCTGAGAGTCAGGGCGAGGCATTACTACTGTTCCACTGGTTGTAATGAAAATAGCCGTTCTCACTCCTGGCACCTAGTTATTGTGGAGCTATCGCCACTACTGACTGGTCATGTTCTCACCCGGACCAGTTATCTTTACTTTTGGCATATGTTCTGTGTTTCTGATATTTCTTCCCCTCGAAAGTCGTCTGTCCCTCCTCCATTCCCATTTCCTCAATATGAAATATTTGCCTTATTTGGAAAAAATACATATTTTGGGGATGATAAAACTGATGAGAAAATAAGTTTGATATTTTCCCAAGAGCGTCAGTGTTTGGCATTTGTGCAGCAGCATATTTGCAGAAAATTTATTGAGAGTTTCCATGTATTTTTAAATGGCCGACCTAGGGAGTTGAAAGGGGACTCTTGTACAGGAGTAGTGGAGTTGGGCAGAGTGTGAAAAAAGAACATGTCTGTGCCTATGCCAGATTGTTCTGATTGGGCATTGTTTTTAAGCCTTGGTGTACCGGGTTTGTGGCCACCAAGGTCCCCTGGTCACTTGTCTATATGCCTTTGGTTACCACATGGGTTCACTGTCTCCTGATCCAAGACTGAATTTTTAGATTTGCCCCAGGGCCGGGCAAGTCAGGAGTTTGTCATATGAAGTCATTTGCTGTTTGGGAGAAATTTCCGTCTTCTACTCACACTCCTCTCTCTTAACCTTTCTCCTCAGGTTCATCCTCCCTGCCTGGAACAGTAGGAGTGGGGAGACGGAGGTGGATCTAAGGAGCGCTTTTCTATTGTCAGCTTAACGCAGGCCTGGAGTTGGCCAGCCTGCAGTCTCATGTACTTGAATTTCACAGGGTATTGCCAGAGGGTTGCTAGAATCTGCTAGACACAGCCTGGGAAACAAATTTTCTTAAATAATGCCTTGAAATTATTTTTAACTTTCCAGAAGTTGTTGTAGCAGTTCAGAAATTTAATTGTTTAATGTTTGGTTGGTTATAGTACACCTATAAACTATGTATTTCACGAGATTGTTATAAAAAGGATTCAATTATTAGTACTTCTGGGTAGGATTAGATTTTAAATATTTAGGTAAACATGAAAAATAGCTTAATCTCTAAATTCTGGTTTTTAAATCTCAGGATTAGATTTTGAACTTTATCTTTTTGATGGGGTAATATGCAAATGAACTACTTGTAGCTTTGAGACTTAATGTTTGAGCCAAAACAGTATAATGGGGAAACTCAGCTGCAATAAATGTTTGTTTTATTAGCCCAGTTGTGAAATTTTTCAGTGGGAATGGTAATTCGCTAGGTAGTTAACATATAGTATCTGGGATAGGCATAGAGCTGGGCCTAGAATAAACTTTGAAAGGGAAAAATATAAACAGCAAGGATCAAACGCCATCCGTAAGGATGGCATTTCCTTATCTTCTGAGATAGTAAAATTTTGTAATCACTTCCGTTTGTTGATAAGCAGAAATTAAAGGCAGAATTCTTATCAGGTGGTTTTCAGTGCATACTGCTTAAGATGCAATTCGATACTATTTAACGGTGTAAAAACTTGCAGTGACCCCCTCCACCTCAGAACGTGAAATTAGGCCCTTGAGGCAGGCCTTCCAGCTCTCCTGCTGCCGCTAGCTACTCACTGCAGGCATTCCAAGCTGACTGATGGGCCTGTCTACAGGCTCTTAATGTTTGTGGCATAGAAATAGCCAAAGAATTAGTAATTGTGTGCTCTGGATTTTCTAGGGAAGGTCCAAGGGCAAGATATTCTGCCCTGTAGTCAGACCCTGTGTCTGATTTTTGGTTTGGAAAATAACGTCGCCATACAAGGACAAAACGGTGTGTTAATTATCTAGAAATATTTGCCAGGTTTGTTTTGGGGGCAGAGGAGCAGGCATGGGGTCAGCACCAAGAGGTGTGCCTAAGGGTCTACAGCAGCTAGACGCTCACCAGGTGGACCAGCAGGGGTTGTTTTCAGCGTGATGCTCCGCCAAGCTTGTTCCTCCCAGCTCTTGGCCGCCATTGCTTTTTTCTTCTGTCTTATTAAATGTAACGCATACTCACGAGCACCCTTTACGTGTCGCACATTGCCCTAGGTAGCTAGTTACAGGGGTATAAGGAAGAAGGAGACATATACCCTGCTCTCCAGGAACCTCTTTTATTGGGGAGGAGACACACACTTGAACATAGAATGAGCAGTTAAAAAATGAACAAGGGGGAGGGACTATAGGGATCCTTATCTGTCCCTTACTGATCAGGAATCCAAGGCCCAGAGGGTTAAGTGACTTTGTCCAGGTGTTACATCAAGTTGTACTTTCTGACATACTCCAGTAATAATTGCCCCTCCACACCTCGCTCTAGCAACAGCAACAACAGAAAGCCTGGGGAGGCAGGCTCTTGCTGTAAGTCAGCCTCCCTCCCTTCCTTCCACTAGTATATTATTGAGTGCCTATTATGTACCAGGCACTGTTCTAGGCCCTGTGGGTAGAGCCAAACCAAACCAAACCGGTTGCCATTGAGTTGATTCCGACTCATAGTGACCCTAATAGGACAGAGTAGAACTGACCCATAAGGTTTCCCAGGCTGTAATCTTTACAGAAGCAGACTGTTACATCTTTCTGGAGCAGTTGGTGGGTTCCAACTGCCAACCTTTGGGTTAGCAGCCGAATGCTTTAACCACTGTGCCACCAGAGCTCCCTATGCTCTAAGTAAAACATGTAGTGTGGATAAAGCAGGGATGTGCTGGGGGTAGGGGTGGGATTGCAGTATTAAACATGGTGGTCAGGAGGTCAGGCCTCTCTGAGGAGGTGACGTTTGAGGAAAGACCTGAAAGGATAGGAACAGGATATAGCCCACAAAGCACTCAAGTAAGGGGAGAAGGAGGACAGTCCGTAGCATCACAGAGTAAGGAGCACTGCTCTGGGCTCTAGAAAGCCCTCATCGTCGATGCAGGGTAGTCAGGTTTTTGTACATTTATACCAAAAACCAAACCCATTGCTGCTGAGTAGATTCCAACTCATAGCAACCCTATAGGACAGAGTAGAACAACCCCATAGGATTTCGAAGGCGTAATCTTTACGGAAGCAGGTTGCCACATCTTCCTTTCGTGGAGTGACTGATGAGTTCGAACTGCCTACCTTTTGGTTAGCAGCCTGAGTGCTTAACCACTGTGCCGCCAGGGCTCTTTGTACATTTATAGCACATATTTGCTGAGGCAGAAGGAAGCAGTAAAGGACCTGGACCTGGTGACCACATGCTCGTTGTGATTACGTTGCTAAGATAGGAAGCATCCTGTGTGACCTGAAACTCTAAGGTGTGATTGACCATGACTCACCCCGAGACTCTGGTCCTGTTGTTTGGCTCCCTTATTTAGTCACAGGCAGCACAGAACAAGGCAGACATTCTTCTCTTACCTTGTACTCCCCAGTCACTTTGAGAAAGCTTTAGCAGATTTATCAGTGAAGTATAGAAGTGGACCGGGATGATGACATCTTTCAGTGTGATATACTGTGCACATCTGTACTGGGCCTCAGTATTTGTGAGTGAAGTCTTAGAAAAAAAGACTACAAATGTGTGTTTCTCTTCTTTCTATTTCAGACAGCCCATTTGAGGATACAGACCTTAAGGACTCTTATCTCATTCCAAGAAACATCATGGCTGAGGCAGACTACATAGAAGATGACAATCCTGAACTAATTAGGCCCCAGAAACTAATCAATCCTGTCAAAACGTCCCGGAACCATCAAGATCTTCACCGAGAACTTCTTATGAATCAAAAAAGGTAAGATGTTTTCTTGAGCAAAGTTGAAACTTGAGTGAAGTCCTTAGGAGACTTTTAAGATAATTAGGTTTAATTTTAGTTATGTTTACAAAGGCTTCAAAGATTTTTTTTTTTCTTTCTGGACTGTGTTTAATTGTTGTTGTTAAGTGATGTTGAGTTGGTTTCGACTCAGCAACCCCATGTGACAGAGTAGAACTACCCCATAGGGTTTCCTAGTGTGTAATCTTTACAGGAGGCTTTGGTGGTAACAGTGGTTAAAGCACTAGGTTGCTAATCAAAAGGTTGGCAGTTTGAACCCGCTAGCCGCTCCGCGGAAGAAAGATGTGGCAATCTTCTTCTATAAAGATTTACAGCCTTGAAAACCCTATGGGGCAGTTCTGCGCTGTCCTATAGGGTTGCTTTGAGTCGGAATCGACTTGACGGCAGTGGATTTTGGGTTTAATCTTTATGGGAGCTGATCGCCAGGTCTTTCCCCTGCAGAGCCACTGGGGTGGGTTCTAACTACCAGCCTTTCTGTTAGCAACCGAGTGCTTAACCATTGCACCACCAGGGCTCTTTCCATATTTTATTAAGACTTCTTTATTTCTTCTAGCATCCTTGAGCCTGGTCACTCCTCCATAGAGTAAAGCCCCTGCAGGCGCAGCTGCCACTCACTGTGACATTCCGAGCTCCACAGTCCTGTTTCCCTGTCTGAAATGTGTGCATACTTTAAAATTTGGGTGGAAGGGACTGAATTAAAGGTAGAAGAGAGTCTCCCAAGTAGACGAGAAATATATTCTTAAAATTGTAAAATCTCTGAATATTTCTTTTACATTTGCAAAAGCGTAGGGATCAGATTGAAAATACTGCCTATCTTAGCATTTATGCGTAGCGGAGAGAAGTCTCTAGAGCCACATTAGATTTAGCAATACATAGGAATGTGCTTTTTTGTGGGGGGGGGGTTTGTTTTTAAGTAGCATTTTAAATGACTTTTATCATCATTTCTATTCTTACTAATTTCTTTGGAGAGGAGCAAAACATTTACCTTATATTTGTAAGCAGTTTGTAAGCCCTATCTGTGCCATGAATAATTTCGAATGTTGAGCTGATGTACTCTGCTTTTTAAAGTAATTTTGGGCAAGGCCAGTAGACTGGGATTGCTGAGGATACAAGGTTACTTTATTTATTAGGATATCAGACCCAAAAATATCATTAATATCACACACAAGTAAAATTTTGCTGAAGATCATTCAAAAGTGGCTGCAGCAGTACACTAACAGAGAACTCCCAGAAATTCAAGCTGGATTCAGAAGAGGACATGGAATGAGGGATACCGTTGCTGATACTAGATGGATCCTGGCTGAAAGCAGAGAATACCAGAAAGATGCTTACCAGTGTTCTGTTGACTATGCAAAGGCATTTGACTGTGTGGATCATAACAAATTATGGATAACATTATGAAGAATGGGAATTCCAGAACACTTAATTGTGCTCATGAGGAACATGTACATAGATCAAGAGGCAGTCGTTCTAACAGAACAAGGGGATACTGCGTGGTTTAAAGTCAGGAAAGGTGTGCGTCAGGGTTGTATCCTTTCACCATACCTATCCAAGCAGTACGCTGAGCAAATAATCTGAGAAGCTGGATTATATGAAGAATGGGCATCAGGATTGAAGGAAGACTCATTAACAACCTGTGTTACGCAGATGACACAACCTTGCTTGCTGAAAGTGAAGAGGACTTGAAGCACTTACTG
>NW_004444003.1:2279152-2280309 GCF_000243295.1 Trichechus manatus latirostris
CCTTGCTTGCTGAAAGTGAAGAGGACTTGAAGCACTTACTGATGAAGATCAAAGACCACAGCCTTCAGTATGGATTATACCTCAACGTAAAGAAAACAAAAATCCTCACAACTGGACCAATAAGCAACATTGTGATAAATGGAGAAAAGATCGAAGTTGTCAAGGATTTCATTTTACTTGGATCCACAATCAACACCCATGGAAGCAACAGTCAAGAAATCAAAAGAGGCATTGCATTGGGCAAATCTGCTGCAAAAGACCTCTTTAAAGTGTTGAGAAGCAAAGATGTCACCTTGAAGACTAAGGTGCGCCTGACCCAAGCCATGGTGTTTTCAGTCGCCTCATATGCATGTGAAAGCTGGACAGTGAATAGGAAGACCGAAGAAGAATTGACCCCTTTGAATTGTGGTGTTGACGAATAATATTGAATATACCATGGACTGTCAAAAGAATGAACAACTCTGTCTTGGAAAAAGTACAACCAGGAATGCTCCTTAGAAGCAAGGATGGCGAGGCTACGTCTCACGTACTTTGGATATGTTATCAGGAGGGATTAGTCACTGGAGAAGGACATCATACTTGGTAAAGTAGAAGGTCAGCGAAAAAGAGGAAGACCCTCAACGAGGTGGATTGACACAGTGGCTGCAGCAGTGGGCTCAAGCATAACAAGGATTGTGAGGATGACACAGGACTGGGAAGTGTTTCATTCTGTTGTACATAAGGTCTTTATGAGTTGTAATCAACTCAGTGGCACCTAACAACAACAACAATAAACCTGAAAACTCGTTGCTGTCAAGTTGATTCTGACTTACAGCAACCCTATAGGGCGGAGTAAAACCGCCTCATAGGATTTCCAAAACTGTAATGTTTACGGAAGCAGACAGCCACATCTTTCTCCCAAGGTGCGGCTGGTGGGTTTGGACTGCTGACCTTTTGGTTAGCAGCAGAGCGCTTAACCACTGTGCCACACCAGGGCTCCTTAATAGGATACAAGGTTACTTTATTTAAGACAATTTTTTTTTTAACTTTTATTTATTTATTTTTAATTGTACTTCAGGTGAAAGCTTACAGAACAAATAGTTTCTCATGAAACAGTAGTACACATATTGTTTTATGACATTGGTTAACAACCCCAGAACATGTCAACCCTCTCCCTT
>NW_004444003.1:2281066-2369833 GCF_000243295.1 Trichechus manatus latirostris
GCTTCCATGACCTTTCCTTGTACAAGTTGTGCTGGTTTCCCCTGTATTGTGTACTGTCTCACCCTTCACCCAAGATACCACTTATCTATTGTTAAGGCAATTTTTTTAGAAATATTTTCAGATGTTTTTAATGAAGCAGTTGGTCCCAGTGGCGGGAGTATAGGATCACCCATTCACCCCTTTTTTCCTAAACCTTGATGAATGATAGCTACACATTGAACTGAAATATATACAGAACAATTAAGCATTAAGTTTTGTAGGGAATGCCTAATTACAAACAAAAAATAAAAATGATTGTTTTTTTTTTTTCTGTGTACACCCATAGCAGAACTAATAACTCCTGTCCCAGGAACTCTTCGTGAATACATCTCTGCCTCTAGACTGTGGGAATGTGGCTTATCCCTTTTTATCCCCAGCGTACACTGTGGTACTGTTGGATTAATGTTTATTTAGTTGAATGCAAATTTGACCCTTTTGAATGCTTGGCTTCTTTGTCACACAAATGAATAAATCAATAAATCCAGCATCATCAAGCCCAAAGCAAAACAGGATGATGTAAGTTTCTAGACAGGCCGCAGAATTTGGAAGCACCCCTGCCTGGGAAATCATGTCTGCATTTTGTTGGGAAGATCCAAACAGAGTAACAGTAGCCCCCCCTGAAAGATTTTCTGATGGTCTTTACCTCTTGGACTTCAGTTCCCTTATCTGTAAAATGACAGTGGGGACTTGGTTGGTTTCTATAAATGTTCTAGCTCAGACTCTTTTAAAATATTAAAATGATGAAAAAGACTCCAAGTCGGAATAGAGGAAAAGGTAAAATCAGAATTGGGAGAATAAATATTCTTTAAAGTGTAGGCTATAAATTAATCTGCAAGAATATATTTAGTAGCCTGAGTCATATCTCTGTAAAATTTATAGATTTATGCACTGGAGCTTGTTTCCAAATTCTCTAGAATAGGATTGCTATGAGTCAGAATCAACTCCACAACAATAGGTTAGGCACATTCTGTGAAAATAGATCTCCTTTCTCCCTGTCTTTCTCTGGGCTGTGCTTTCTTTTCCTTGTTTACACTGCTGACTCTAGCCAGGCCCATCTCCACTGATAAGGGAGAATGCTGACGTTATCTCAAGTACCATGGTATAGAGAGGATATAGGGTTTCAGGTCACTGAGAAATGATATGAATCCTGATTCGCCATTTAACTTAACCTAGCTTTATGATTTTGGACAAGGTCCCCACTTCTTGAGGTCTGTTTTTTCATCTATAAAGTGGAGAATAAGACTATCTTATAAAAATTAAAGAGTATGTATAAATAACTATTAAGGTACCTGGCATCTAATAAATTCGCAGTTAAATGTTAGTCCCATCCATCTTCCGCTTCCCATGTGGCATCCTCTGGAAATTCCCGTTGCTTTTTCCCTTTCTCCTTGAAAGGCTCTGGTCTGGCTGGAAGTGTATTTAAAAAGAGAGAGAAAAAAGACAGGTTTCAAAGTCAAATGAATTTATCTCATTCTATGTCTTTGGGTTTTTCAAGGTAAAATATTAGTTTGGTAAGGTCCTCTTACTAGAAATATAACTGGTTTCAGAGTGAAAACTTCTCAAGCAGTTTCTTCCCTTTTGTTCATCATCTGTCAACATGTACCTTTTTAGAGACTGTAGGGTTTTTATTTCTAAAATTTTGGAAAAATTTGAAACACCACATCAGCAGTGTGTATTTTGGTTAAGGAATAATCATACTTGATTCTGTACTGGAAGTGTGTTTACTTTTTTGTAGTTTTTAAAGGACCTTCCCATATATTGTCTTACCCAGTGATTTTCCCATAATGTACAAGTTATGGGATCTTCCCAGGATCACACTATGGTATTTTTTTTGGAATAAAAAATTAGAAAGAAATAAAGGATATAAGGGAGTTTATAGAGATAATCAAATATAGTAATAATAGAAATTAGAAAAGGTGGTGGGGAATTGAGAGGGAGCCAGAAATGAGATTAACACAAAACAAGCTTTACATGGAGCCCTTGTACTTTTATTCTAAACAGCCACACATTTGGCTCAAAGCTCTGTAGTAGTTAGTTCAAAGACTTTTTAAGAGTTAGTTTTAAGAGATATTAAGATAAGTGCAAGCCCACTGCTTGGGAGAAAAAATACTGATCGGTCTTTGTCTTAGTTATCTAGGGCTGCTATAACAGAAATACCACAAGTGGATGGCTTTAACAAAGAGAAATTTATTCTCTCACAGTCTAGAAGGCTAGAAGTCTAAATTCAGGGTACCAGTTCCAGGGGAAGGCTTTCTCTCTCATCAGCTCTGGGGGAAGGTCCTTGTCATCAATCTTACCCTGGTCTAGGAGCATCTTAGCGCAGGGACCCCGGTCCAAAGGACACACACTGCTCCCAGCTCTGCTTTCTTGGTGGTAGGAGGTCCCCCTGTCTCTCTGCTTCCTTCTCTCTTTTATATCTCAAAAGAGATTGATTTAAGACACAACCTAATCATGTAGGTTGAGTCCTGCCTCATTAACATAACTGCCTTTAATCCTGCCTCATTAACATCATAGACCTAGGATTTACAGCACATAGGAAAATCACATCAGATGACAAAATGGTGGACAGTCACACAATACTGGGAATAATGGCCTAGCCAAGTTGACACATATTTTTGGGGGACACAACTCAATCCATGGTAGTCTTCTAACTCAGATACCAAGGCCCTTTCGAATGTGTAATATTGCCCCTCTATTTACCATCTTTTGGACCCAGCTAAGTTTCAGGTTAAAATTCTTTGAATTCAGATCTGGTCAGTTTGCTAATAGGTTTGATAGTTAAGATCCTTTGTCAGGTTCTGTCAATGTTCTGGATGGCATAAGAAGACAGATTTCTTTTGTAGTTGAAAGACCAGTGTTTAAGATAAGGTCTTAAAAAGAAAGCAATAATAAAAATATTTCTAATATAATTTAGATAAATTCTAATATAATTAAGAAAATATAATTTAGTACTCTATAAAGAGTACTGTTTTAGGTAAATAGAATGCTCAGTGACTTAAAACACATCCCTAAAATTCGTGCTTTGGTTTCTATATTTCAAAATAAACTGCTCCCTATGTTTTTAGTTGATCTTCTTTCGGCATGCTTTTTTAGACAAACTGTTCCTCTATAAATACTTGCTGTTGTACAGCGTGGAAAAGATAATGAGAAGTTCTAGTGATACAGGATAGAAGTACTTCCATTTGTATCCAGGCAGAGAAGAATAGCTAAGCCAACAATGTAGAGGAGGCAGGCCGAACTAGATGAGAGAGAAAGATAAATGCAAACTACTCCCACCCCCTCGGAAACAAATTAGGCCAGGAGCTGTTTGACTCTGCTGACGAGCAAGTTCTGTTACGGTTTGAGCCCAGCCTTGCCTCTGGCTAAGTGCCCTCCCAGGTAATAGGAAGTCTCATTTGTGTGGGTTTAAGTGTGCAAGGAGTTGAGGTGGAGGTGGAATGAATGGAAAGAATGTGGACTCTTCAGCTCTGCCCCTGAATGTATTTAGTGGTTTATGTGAAATGTGAGGTATACCTTTAAAAGTTGCCTGTATGTTTCGCACACTGGTCTTGAGGATATAGATTGTCACAGCCTTTCTGAAAGGCATTTTGGCAATAACGCATATAAAAAAATGTAATATGTGCAGACGCTTAGCCAGCAATTCTTCTTCTGTAAATCTAGCCAACAGAAATACTTGTATAAGAGTGCAAATATAAATGTACAAGGAAGTTCACTGCCTCATTGTTTCTAATAGTGAAAAAAATGGACACAACCTGAATGTTGGTCCGTTAGAGGAGTGGCAGAATCACGGCACTTCTGTACTGTGCTGGATCGTGCAGATAGATGTTAAGAAGAATAAGAGAGGGCTGTATGCTTGTGCAGGCACAGAAAGTATGGGGGAACATGAGCCAGACTGTCAATAACAGTATTCTCTGGGTACAGGAATAGGAAGGGGTTGAGGGGGCTGGGCTTCTACATTGTATAATTTTGGGGAACACTGTTCACATAGAATAGGCTGTAAATGGTGCTCCCACGATTTGTGTAATGGAGGGAAGTTGAAAATGCTTTCACTTTTTATTTTACACACACATATGTATTACTTCAGTTTTTTTTACAAAGAGCACATATTCATTTTAAATAGTTTTAAACATTGACTATTCCCACTGTAGCAGTCACAGGTAGCTCCATGTTCAGAAATCTGACTCAGGAGTAACTGTTGGTCTTGGGTAGTATAAAGCCACCAGAGTTCGAGCACTCGTCAGTCATACGTCGTTGTTATTAGGTGCCATCGAGTCAGTTCCAACTCATTTGTACAGCAGAACAAAACATTGCCTGGTCCTGTGCCATCCTCACAATCGTTGTTATGCTTGAGCCCATTGTTGCAGCCACTGTGTCAGTCCATCTTGTTTTGAGGGTCTTCCTGTTTTTTGCTGACCATCTGTCTTCCTAAGCATGATGGCCTTCTCCAGGGACCAGGTATTAACATTACTCATTAGTTGTACATGCCATAATTGATTAAGGAGAATCAACTGTTCTCATGCAAAGGAATGATACGGTAATTGTTATAAAATTTGGAAAAGCTTATTTCAGTCTTGAAAATACCTTTGTACATCTGATTCATTTTTAGACAGAGAATCACGTGAGCAGTGGTTGACTTTTTCCATTCAGTGTTGAAAGTTAAGTGATCCACCGTAATAAAATATTAACTAAATTTTTATGACTTCTAGACTGTTCTGAGTGCAGAGCATTTATCATATAAATGCTCATTTATCCTGAGTTTCCCATTACTAAATATTTTATCTCACTGTCACCATTGTGTAGAATCTTTGAACAGAAAATGAATACTGCATAATAGTTAAATCCATTTGCATGTTGCGATAGAATGTCAGCTTAATGTGTCATATATCAAAGTTTGTTCAGCAGCTTTTGCATAAAGCAGAAGAAATTAATAACAGTTGAAGTTAATTTTGCCATTGAAATATAGGGAAAGAAAAACGTTTGAAATTTAAATTATGCAGATAACTAAATTCTTAATCCTAAAATTTAAATCGTTATTTCTGTAGCGCCATACTGAGGCTTGTGACAGTCGTGAAACTGAGTGGGTCTTTACTCAGATTATTTAAAAACAAAATTTCTTTTGAACAGTTGAGGTACTTACAAGCATCTTTTATTGGGCTGATTAAAGATTTAATTTCCAGAGTATTCTCTCTCTGCTT
This sequence comes from Trichechus manatus latirostris, assembly GCF_000243295.1. Taxonomy (NCBI): domain Eukaryota; kingdom Metazoa; phylum Chordata; class Mammalia; order Sirenia; family Trichechidae; genus Trichechus; species Trichechus manatus. Next base: position 2,286,301 of record NW_004444003.1, read on the forward strand.
CTGCCCCCAGTACCATTTAATATCTGAAACAAACCATAATTACATCATAAAAGTGACCTGCCTTTTTTGTTTCGCTGGAGACTTGACTAAATTTAATATTTTTATTTTTTACCAGAAGTTCTTGTAATGAAAGTTGGGAAAGTAGGGATGTATACACTACTGTGACTATATATTCTTTATCTTCAGTGATAGACTATACTGACTTTTACATCATAAACAACAGTGACTTAAAAAATTTTTCATGTGATTTAAAAAAATATATATAGATAGGAGAGATGCCAGAATTTTTTTAAAAAGTATAATTAGTTACCAGGAAAGTAAGAAGGAAGCCATGGCAGTGCAATCAGTAAGCGCCCGGCTGCTAACTGAAAGGTTGGCAGTTCAAACTCAACCATGGGAGAAAAGACCTGGCGATCTGTTCCCGTAAAGATTCTGACTCACAGTCACCCTATAGGACAAAACAGAACTGCCCCATAGAATTTCCAAGGAGCGGCTGGTGAATTTGAACTGCTGACCTTTTGGTTAGCAGCCATAGCTCTTAACTACTGCGCCACCCTAGAAGCCCTATGGGGCTGTTCTGCTCTGTCACATGGGGTCGCTATGAGTCGGAATCAACACGACGACACCTAACAACAGCAATAACAATGAAAGGAAGGGTTAGCATACAGATATGATTGTGTTAATTTGAAAGATACTGAGATGAGTATGATGTTGAATTACTTATAACCAGAGCACGTATTTCTGAAATTATTTAACAGTTACTCAAATCACTCCAAGTTGATTAGTCACATTAGTTGATTCCAGTAGTTTAGGGAACAGCCACTGAGGTTGAAAGACTAGCAGTCATCATCAGAAGAGGAGGGTGGAGGTGCATGAGCCGTCTTTGAGTCACAGGGTAGTTCAGCAGTGCTTGTTTCCTGCAGTCCAGAAAAGCATGAGTTGCTGTTCAGTCCAGTGTATGCGTGCATTCACATGAGTATGTGCAAGTAGTCATTACTTATACCCTCTGCTGCCTGAAGTTTATAGTGTTTTTCCTGTTCTGTGGTTTTGTTTCATTTTTATTTTAAATGCTCTTAGTAAATTTTAATATCAAGTTGAGAATACTTAAGAGCTAGTGGAGCCTGGCTAAGGTAATTAAGACAGTGAGGAGGAGGTACGACAATCTGCTTTTATGAAGATTACAGTCTTGGAAACCCTATGGTGCACTTCCACTCTGTCCTATAGGGTCGCTATGAGTTGGAATCAATTCAATGGCAGTGGGGTTGGGTTTTTTTGTTTTGTTTGGTCGTACAGTAGTTAAGCACTTGGCTGCTAACCTAAAGGTCTGCGGTTTGAACCCACCAGCTACTCCACAGGAGAAAGGTGTGGCAGTCTGCTTCTGTAAATATTATAGCCTTGGAAACCCTATGGGGCAGTTCTGCTTTATCCTGCAGGGTCACTGTGAGTCAGAATCGACTCCACGGCAGTAGGTTTGGTCTTTTGATTTAGTTAAAAATCAAATGTGGTCTGAAATCCCACGTGAGGAGATGCTAATGAATGTCTTCCCCTTGACTTGCCTCAGACACTTTAGATGGAGGGTTGCTAGTGAGTGGCCTAAGTTTTGTTTTTGTTTCTCCACATTTAAAGAGATGGCAGCCTCATTTATCTCTCAGAAATATAGAATTTCCCTAAAGCTTGACTTCCATGCCTTGTAAATAATAAACTGTGCATCTGAAACAGGTTAGGTGAAAGGAGCAGTGGACTGAGAGCAGGAAGATGATGGCTACTACCGCTCATTAATGGTGCACATAACCTTGGACATGCCTTCAGATGTGCAAGAACCCTCTTCCAGTTCTGAGCAACAAAGAATTGGAAGAGGTCTCCAGGGTCATTTTGCTGTCTAAATTTCGGTAACAGCTGGAGTCTCTAGGCTGCGTTTAGTACCTAGGATCAGGGCCTAGATTTTGGGAGGCTTTCTCCAAAACTTCAGGTGGAGCCATCTCATATTCTGGGCATCTCTATCGGGTATTCATCACAACCATAGTTTGAGCATCTTGTTCCCCGCCTTCCCCACCCCTGCCCTCACTAGCCTCCTTTGTCTAGCCTAGTATCTACACACAGTAGGTGCTCAACACATTAGTGTTTGAATGAATGAATTTTGGATAGTCTTTTGGAAGATGCTCTTGCCCTTTCTTTCATGCTTATGAATTTTTGAGACTACCAGTATAGTCTATTTAAACTGGTTAGCTTTGTAGTAAATACTACAATCATGCTAATTTATTAGGCCTTTTTTCTATGGGTGATACCTTAAATTAAGTTTCTATTGATAAAAGATGTGTCCATTAGGTTACTTTTTTTAAATTCCTTTTTGTTAATGCTTTTTTGCAGGGGTCTTGCCCCTCAGAATAAACCAGAACTGCAGAAAGTGATGGAGAAGAGGAAACGAGACCAAGTAATAAAACAGAAGGAAGAAGAAGCACAAAAGAAGAAATCTGACTTGGAAATAGAACTATTAAAACGGCAACAGAAGTTGGAGCAGGTAGGGGTGATTGGGGTGAAGGCTGTCTTGTTTTTGTCCTGAGAAATAAGAATGAGCAGGATTTATCAGACAAGTCAAATGTAAATGTATATACCATGAAAGAAAGCTCTGAGAGGAAATGTCAGCAAATGGGGTAAAACACATTCAAGGATTCTATTGAGGACCTAACAGAGATCCAGGAGGCAAAGCCAAAACAGGGAAATATCAATTGAATTCACAGTAGAGTGTTGGGATTTCAAGCAATGTAATGAAATTCAGCTTCATGAAGAATTCAGAGCAACTGTATTGTTGATCTCAGTATTTTGTTTTCTTAGGCTTGATTTTTAGATTCTTATCATCTCTTGGTGTTGTTTGCAATAACAACCAATTGGTTTTTTCCTACTGTGCAGAATAACCTGAGGACCTGTATAAATACATATATTAAAAAAATAGAGACCAGGAGAGAATTTCTTCCATTAGGAAGTGAAGTTGTTAGGGACTTTGGGAAGAGAGTATTTTGAAAAGCTGCTTGTTTTTTTGCAAATAATTTTCTTGTTTCTGAATTTCATTTAGCTTGAACTTGAGAAGCAGAAATTGCAAGAAGAGCAAGAAAATGCCCCAGAGTTTGTGAAGGTAAAAGGCAATCTCAGGAGAACAGGTCAAGAAGTCGCCCAAGCCCAGGAGTCCTAGGCCGAGGCTGCCCAGAGGCCTCGCGAGTCCCAGCCCAGCACCTCACAGAAGCCGTGTCTCTAGGTGTCTCCTCAGCGCTTAATCTCAGGGCAGAAGCCCCTGGAGAGAATTCCAGCCAGCAGAAAATTTTTACTTTAAAAAGGATTTGGTTTTGGTTTTCTTCCCCTTACAATCTGGGTGGATAAATTGCCCTTGACAGTTACAGTTCCGATTCGCCAAATGAAGGCTGTTGACCAACACATAAGTTGGGATAATGGACCTGTGTTCAGAGACTTAAAAAAAATAAAAAAGGAAGAGGACACTGGAATAAATTTTTGAGAGTTGCACTACTTGGCTTTTCTTCCAGTCCAAGTTTAGTGGGGCACAGAGCCTTTTTTCTTTTAAAAGCTAGAGAAACTGTGTTTAAATCTTCTTTTTGTCATCTATTAGATAATTTAGATGGCATAGAAATGCGTTAAACCTGTTACTTTCAATATCTGTAAATTCTATTTTGAGAACCTGAAGTTTTCTTGTTTAATTTATACTTTCACCCATGTTAGAATTAACACCAGAGAATATTAATGTTGAGCACAGCTAATATCTTTGTTGGCACTTACACTCAGAAATAGGGTGAGAAAGTTTAAAAATATGTGAACAAAAATATGTAAACATCCATCTCGATCTTACTTTAGTTCCTTTCAGTTCTCTGTATAATAGTATGCTACATGGTGACATTTGAGTTCAGAGAAGGTATATCCTGTAAATCCATTTATTGTTTTGATAACTTGGAGGATTTGTTTTAAAATTTTTTGCTGAGCAAGTCCTTTGAGATGAAATATTCTCCCAAGCCTTCAGAGAATGGAGGCTAGTCCATATAACCCAACTTCAGTGTCAGAAAGTAGAGGGACCAAAATGTCTTGATTTCTACAGAGAGCAGTGTGGGGAAAGCTCTTATTGGGAGGTGGGTAGTGAGGAGTTCTTTGAATATTTTAATGTGAAACAAATGTAGATTGGTCTCAAGGAAACGTAACTGAAAGATTTTTAGCATTTGTACATTTTGAATATCATTAGAATTCAAGGTTTGAAATTTCTGATTAGTAGTCCCTTATTTCTTTACCTTTTCTTTTTTCTTGTGAAGAAAGACTGTTTCACCACTTAGTGATAATGATGATGTTGATGACTACTGCATTGCATCTCTCAGGAAAAGCTGAGGGGAAGGGAGAGGCTGCTCAGTTTCCTCATTCTAGTAGCGTTCTGCTCAAAGTAAAGCCCGAGTTATGAATATTAGCAGAATTCACATGCAAAATTCATTTTATACAGCTGGTATAGGCAGGAGTACATTCTGCTTGGGGTGGTATGGAAACATTTGTGTGAATTCAGTGTGTTCTCCATATAGTCGATTCAGCCAGTAATTTCTACATTCAGGATTCTTCTTATATTTCCTTTAGAGGCTCATAGAAAGCCGAATCCTGAGTCTTCAAATCCTTAATAGGGGTAGTAGAAAATAGCTTTCTACGGGAATGCTTTAGTTTAAATAGTTGATGATTAGGCCCATATTCAATCTTAATGTGAACAAGATAAAAGTAAATGCAATGATAATATACTGCTAGTTAGAGAAACATGTTAGTTGATTACACCTGAAGTGGATTATTTCTCTCATCAGCAAGTATTATTTGAATAAACTATGAGATGCTCAAGATAAATGTTGCTCTCTACTAACTTGCTGTTGAAGTGTGGAATGGTAATAATGGTTTCCATCCTTCCTTTTGAGGGAAGGAAGTGCGATGACTGATCGTCTTGAAAGTATACTTCTGACTGCTTATTGACTCGGGTTCTGTCTTTGTGTATATGGACTAATGATGTGACTTTTAAGACAAAGATTCAGGACTGTCTCGTATCCTTTCGTCTAACTCGATTTTAGATTTTTAGGTCTGTACCCTTGAAGCAACTCTACCACTTGATAAAATTCTCAAGGGCTCTGACAGGTTCCTTTAGAAGGACCAATTCTGTTCCAAGAATTTACCTAGAATTCAGTCTTTGCTGGGGGAAATAAAAATTACAAAAGCATTTTCTTCCCAATCTTACAAATCTGCATAATTATTTGCAGTTAGTAGTACAAGGTCTGGCCAAAAGAAGACTTTATAAATAGCGTAAAGTGATGTTTTATGACAGAACAGTGGAATGTACAAGTAGAGAAGCTCTTTGCGGTCATCACGTCAGCTTGACTCACAAGCCTGAGTTTATACAGATGGTCGGTCACCCCTCACACCTCAATACTGTACAGTCCAAACCCCTAGGACTTTTGAATATCTGAGCGGTTTGTGCTTTGAGCCACCTTTTGACAAACATGGCTCTGTTTTCCACTCTATGGTTTTCTTAAAATAGTTCAGTGTTTTATAGTCTCATAGTAGTAAAGTAGTGTTGCTTTCTAAGCTATAACAGTTGACTTTATTCTTCTACTCTGAAAAATCTTGACTTGTTTGAGTGTATATAATATATATAAAGGGAGCCTTAATGGATTTTTTTTCATAATTTAATATTTTTTGTATTTGCTCTTGTATAATTGTTTTTAATGGAAAGTATTACAGAATTGAGGTTGGAATTCTTAGAACCAAAGTTATTCTTAATAAAAATCACCACATGCTTGGACCATGCAACTGTGTTTGTCTGATCTGTTTAATATGCGTGTCTCGAACTGAAGGTGGGGGAAGGGTGTTGCTCAGTTCATGGATTAGAAGTTGGTTCCAGGGTCTCCTCTGGTGGCTGTCCCACTTTGACAGTCTCCTCCCCAATCAGTTATTGCTCTATTATTTTGTGCCAGTCAAGGCTGGCAATTTATTATGTCAAACAAATTCAGGCTAAGATGTTAATAGGTCTGTATGCTACCCTTTGCATAACTTATATGGTGTTTTACCAGCAGCTGTCAGTCTTTCAGATCAAGGTATTCTGAATTTTAGGTGGCTTGGTAGGACAGTGGGAGATACCTCTTGGAAAAGACCATTTTTTTAGTGCTTGTGCATATGGCATGTCTGAAGTGTGAATATGAGATTTTTGTTTGTTGTTGCATATTCAGTTAATGCTATCCTCAGAGGAGTTTTTTTGGGAAACTATGCACATGATTGCAGTATATCACTGGCTAAAATAGTTGGAGAATTCAAATCTCTTTATGCCTTTATTTTGCAACTCAAAATTATCACACAGTCTGATCACCCAACTCCCAATGTCTTTGGACTCTCAAAAAAAAAATTATATCTACTCATGAGAGTGAAGATTTGCTGCCTCTAAGATTATACCATGAGCTCTAAGGGCCATTACAGAAGATATGTTCCAAAAATGATTTGAGCAGTAGCTGCATCCCTGGGATAAATAGGCAGTTTCCCAAGATGACAGTTCTGAGGCTGTCAGTCCATTTAATTGTACTACAGAGCCCTGGTGGCATAGTGGTTAAGAACTAGGCTGCCAACCAAATGGTCAGCAGTTCAAATCCACCAGCTGCTCCTTGGAAACCCTATGGGGCAGTTCTCCTCTGTCCTGTAGGGTCACTGTGAGTCGGAACGGACTTGACGGCACCTAACAACACTACATGTGTGTATGTGTTTGTTTTTCTTTCTTTTTTACAGTAGTGGGAATAGATTTGAAAGAAGACAGGGCAAGTGAAGTGTGTTTTGGTAAGATTTAAAATACTATATAGTACAGTTAATACATTAGAATAATACTTCCAGTCTTACTAATATAATGAGAAATGCAGTGTTTTATTCCAAGGTTTTAGAGTGAATAAAATGTTTATGTGCTAGCCTCATAATCATAATTTTTACTTTTTTTCCTCGTCATGAGAAAATGCGTTCTGATTATCAGTTGGGATGTTTTGAATGTCTCTTCTATCCTTGCCCCTGGATTTCCTGGCAAGATGGGAATTGCCAACCAGAGTCTGGCAAAAAAAGGTACTTGGTTATTAAGTGGAAGCTTTCTGTCATCCATGAGCCCAGTATAAATTATAACAATTCAGTATCCTGGAGCAGTATGATCACCCAACAGTATTAGCTATGACATAGTAATCAATGTCCTATAAAACTTATTAAAATGGGTTCTGTAGTATTTCGGAGGGTCCAGCCATGACATTCTGAGGTTTAGCAAGAAGTGATAGGGTTGTAGGGAAACCATCACATAACATTCTATTGAAATTTTGGTGAAAATATGTAGAAAATTTTTTTTTAAACAGAAAACATAAATTCTTTGTGAAGACAATCAAGTATTTGTGTACTTGTTAAAAAAGGATCTTTGCATTTCTACAGCATTGCATGATAGGAAAATGTTATTTTAAAAAAACCTTGTTACGTGTGTGGGTTTTTTCCTTAAAAAATTAATGTAGATGTTCACTTTAGAACTTTGGAAGAAGCATTGACTAAACATAATAGACTAAATATGTGCTGTTTACATCTCTGCCATCCCAAATTCTATGAAATGTCTGAAAAGATACATAAGGAAGAATTGGTTTCCCCAAGCAAGAGTGACATCAGTGGAACTGAAACTTTGAGGATCTCTGAAAGATAGAAAGCAGACAGGATCAGATTTTCAGAGAATGGGACCATAGGAATCCATAGTCTAAAATAAAAGAAACTGTGCATGGAATTCATGGAACATTTATAAAACCTGGCTATGGGTCAGGCAGCAGAGAAAATTACAACCAAGTTTGAAAAGCAGAAATCACATCACAATGAGATTCAACTACAGTGATACTCATAGAAAACTCTCAAACTCTATGAATAGTACATGAAACATACTTGAATACAATGATTAACAGACTTAAAAAAACATTTAAAAGAATATATCCAAAATATCATTCCAACGTAATTAGCATAAAAATTATTAATATTTTACATTCTTTTTTCCATATTCAGTCTTTGAAACCCAGGTTTTTTCTAAAACCTTGTTTTTTTTTGTATAAGTGAGGTCATAACAGTATTTGTCCTTTTGTGATTGACTTATTTCACTCAGCACAATGTCTTCAAGATCCATCCATACTGTAGCATGTATCAAACCTTTATTTCTTCTGTTGGCTGAATAGTATCCCATTGCATATACGTACCACATTTTGTTTATCCATTCATCTATTGATGGGCATTTAGTTGTTTTCACCTTTTGGCTATTGTGAATAGTGCTGCAATGAACATCAAAACCACAATGAGATACCATTTAACTCATGAGGATGGCACAGGACCGGGCAGTGTTTCATTCTGCTGTACATTGGGTCACTATGAGCCAGAACTGACTCGACAGCGCGTAACGACAGCAACAGGATGGCTAAGATAAAAAAAAAGGAAAGAAAATAACAAATGTTGGTGGGAATGTGGGGAAATTGGAACCTTTATTCATTGCTATGCAGCCCTGGTGGCACAGTGCTTGAGAGCTACGGCTGCAAACCAAAAGGTCGGTGGTTTGAATCCACCAGCTGCTCCTTGGAAACGCTATGGGGCAGTTCTATTCTGTCCTGTAGGGTCACTATGAGTTGGCATGGGTTTGGTTTTGGGTTTTTTTATCCATTGCTAGTGAGAATGCAAAATGGTACAGCCACTTTGGAAAATAGTTGGCAGTTCCTCAAAAAACTAAAAATATAATTACCACATGACCTAGCAATTCCACTCCTAGGTATATGTCCAAAAGACTTGAGAGCAGAGACTCAAAACGAGACTTGTACACCAATGATCATTAACAGGATTTTTCATAACTTACATGTTGTTATTTTGTTAGTTGCTGTCAAGTCTGCCCCAACTCATGACGACCCCATGCACAGTGGGACAAATGCGGCCCAGTTCTGCACTATCTCATAATTGCTTACAGATCGGACCATTGTGATCCATAGGGTTTTCACTGGCCGATTTTCAGAAGTAGATCACCAGGCCTTTCTTCCTATTCTGTGTTAGTCTGGAAGATCTGAAACCTGCTCAGCATCATAGCAACATGCAAGCTTCTACCGACAGATGGGTGGTGGCTGCACATAATGTGCATTGGTTGGTAATTGTACCCAGGTCTCCCACATGGAAGGTGAGAATTCTACCATTGAACCACCACTGCCCCAGTCAATCTGTTTTTAAAATTAACATTTGTGCTTTATGTCCTTATTTTCATATTAAAAATATACATTCTTAATATTACAACCATATTTATTTTCATATTCTCCTAGGGATCCAGTTATACTGTTTTGAGACCCTCCTGGACTTCTGATCGTAACCAAACCTAAAAGAAAAAGAATACTTTCTCAGATTAACTGAGAGAGCATAACCTGGATTGTTGACTAGTTCTTACTTAGGACATGGGGCCTGACTGCACAGTCCAGGCTATGCAACCATGAGCCAGAGGTCTTGGGCTAAGTCCCTTTTTATCATTAATTCTTACTGGCTTTGTCATCAGATGTTTAATACCTTGCTTTTCATATTACTTTAATTTTTTGAACTTGGTGTCTTTCCCAGAAATTATGTATGCTTTAATTTTGCAGGGTCAGCATAACATAACTCATTGTCCTGTCTGTATATTCATCTTGTCCATTAGCATTATTGAAAACTTATGCATGCCTTATCAATAGCTCATTGATAATTAGTAGGATCATTCTGAGATTTTGTCTACTAAATGTGTCTGATGACTCCTAAGTAAGTCATCAAGCCTACATGGTGAATTTTCTTCTTTGGGCCATTTGGCCATTTATTATCTTGGATATACTGTTGGATCTTCTCTTTAATTTGTTGTTATGTTTGATCAACAGGACTCATTTTCTACTTGGTTATTACATGTGACCTCTGGTAGTGATCAGCTTTTTTTCTTTTTGTACTTAAGTTTTTCTAGTTTCTCTATCTCACAAAATTCCTGTATTTTCTGTATATGAAGTTAGAAACAAACACACCTATGCTTTATGAACATGTATATTATTAAAACAAAACACACATGTAGAGGAATATTTCTTTAAACATATCCTATTATCATCCTTATTTTGTATTACAACTCTTTTGAGCATCATTTAATTTGTAGCCTTTTACAGACTCAATTTCTTACTATAATTTTGTTTTTCCTTTTTGATGCCCAAAATGTTACCACTTGGCCAGTGGAAAGCCCTTCAAGCTTATTCCTTTGTTACTGTTTTGTAAAGTATTGATTCTGAGAGTTTTGACAGCATTCTTACAACTATAAGATGTTTCAGAGCATCCTGATTTTTTTTCCTTGACACAAAACGTAGGACTATGTACCCTTCAAGGAGTCCTGCCTGCTCTTAGCGGACAATTGGAAAAGAAAGAAAAATCTGGGCACTAGCGATGCACAAGGGAGTTGCTTGTAGACAAAAGTGATAGGGCAAAAGGATATGAAATCACCCTGGCTTTTCCATTTTATTCTCTTATGTGGTTCTACCCAATTTTTCTTATAGAATGGGTCCCATTGAACCAGAAACCTTTTCATTACACTTATGAAGACTAGCTGTTTTCTTAAAAAAAAAAGATGAAAGGGGATTTCTCTACCGGATAGCAAAACACACTTCCAAACAATAGTGATTTAACTGGTTTGCTATCAATGAAACAGAATGTAATGTCCAGAAAGAGATTTATTTACATATTTACTTTATGATTGAGGTAGAATCTCAATTTCAAATCAGTTAGAAAAGGATAAAAAATTCAGTGAAAAGTTGTGGGCAATTGGAACCAAATAAATATATGCTACCCTATCTAACATCATATGTAAAAGTAATTTCCAAATTTATCAAAATTTTCTGTATAAAAATAAAACTATAGAAGTATTACAAGAAGTTATAAGGGGATATTTTTACAGTGCTGGTAGTGAAAGAAGCTCTCCTGAGCGTGATATAACCCAAAATTTATAATGAAGAAAACTGGTAGATTTAATAGTGAAAAACACTTTTGTACAATAACAATATTATAAAAAGGTTAAAGACAAATAACAGACTAAGATATACTACATATATAGAAGCAAATAAACGAATACCTAGATTACATGCAGAATGTCTATAAAAGAAAATCCAATAAAAAATGAACAAAGCATATGAACAGGCAATCCACAGAAGCAATAAAAAATGGCCCACAAACATGTATGAAGAGATACTCAGTGTCACCAGTATCAGGAAAATGCAAATTAAAGCGACAATGAGGTAATTTTACACAACTAACTCACAAAGCAGAATTTAAAGAGATTAATAATAGCTATTGTTGGTGAGGATATAGAATAACAGGCATTATCATGTATACCTTTGGTGAGAGTGCAAATTAGAAAAGCCAATTAAAAAATGCACATATCTTCATACCCACTACTATGGATATGATAAAGATAAATAATAACGTGTTGTCAAGGATGTGGAGACATTGGAACCCTCATACATTGTTGGTAGGAATGTAAAATGGTGAACTACTTTGGAAAACATTTTGGCAGTTTTTTTTTTTTTTTAAATGTCTACTTAGATTTTCCGTATGACCCAACAGTTCCACTCCTAGGTATATACCCAACATAAATGAAAACATACACCACACAAAGTCTTGCATGCAAATGCTCATGGCAGCATTATTCATATTACCTAAAATGTGGAAATAGCCCAAATATTCATCAACTGATTAATGGATAAGCAAAATGTGGTATATCCATACGACGGAATATTATTCAGCCATAAAAATGTTCAAAGTACTGATACATGCTACAACATGGATAAATCACAAAACATCACGCTAAGTGAAAAGAAGCTAGACACAAAAGACCATGTAGTATATGTTTCCATTTACATGAAATGTCTAGAATAGGTAAATCTGTACAGACAGAAAGCAGATTAGTGGTTGCCAGGGGTTGAGGGTTGGGGAGACGGGAATGGGAAGTGACTGCAAATGGACACAAGGTTTAGTTTTTGGAGTGATGGAAATGACTTAAAATTGTGGAGATGGTTGCATGACTATGTAAATATACCTATAATCATTGAATGGCACAGTTGAAATGGGTAATTTTTATGGTATTTGAGTTTTACCTCAATAAAGCTTTTAAAAATGAACATATCCTTTGACCCAACAATTATGTTTCTAGGAATTTGGCCTTCAGAAATATTTATGTGCCCAACGATTGTTGTTCAAAGATATGACTGCAGTGTTTCTCATAATGTTTTTGGAAACAACCCACCTATCTAGTAGCAGTTTACTAGATTAAGTATAATACACCCCTCGTGAGCATGCTGCAGGACCAGGCAGTGTTTCGTTCTATTGGACATAGGTTCGCTATGAGTCGGAACCGACTTGACGGCACCTAACAACAACATTCTGGAATATAATGTAGGTCTTCAAAAATAATAAGAAATTATTATTAAATATATACAGAAATATGATTTTGAAGCTATAAAAATGCACATATCCTTACAAAATAAGCAAGCTGTGGAACAATACACACAATATAATCCTATTTACATGAAAAAATTAAAAAGTATGTCCATTAAGAAACAAAAACAAACAAAAATCTAGTTGCCATAGAGTCAATTCTGACTCATGGCAACCCCATGTGTCTCAGAGTAGAACTATGCTCCATGGGGTTTTCATGGCCTGTCTTCAGAGGCATTTCTGGGTTAGGTTTGAACCATCAGCCTTTCAGTTAGTAGCCCAGTGCTTGACCATTATCGCTACCCAGGGACTCCTTATGTTTCTATACAACCATTTGCTTAGAAATAGGGCTGGAAGTTTGCCCATCATATTAAGAGTGGTTACTTCTGGAGAAGGGAAGGCATCTGGGGTCATAAATAAAAGGGCTTTATTTTTTTATTTTAATAAATTATTTATTTCATTTACTTACAGATTTTTATTTTTTCCATGTTTTAATCTTATATTTCTAATTTTAAAAAAAATTTGTACAATAAGAATGTGTTCTTGAATCACTAGTGTTTGAAAAAAGATACAGAAAGCCAAGAAAAACTTGGAAAATGAGTGTGCTTAATTCAAAAACGATCCCTTAAAATTTAAATGCTATTCATTTGATAATCATTTGCATGTAGAGTGCCTGTACGGTGAAAGATTATAGCAGTATGGTTCTAATGTTCCAAAATGTTGAAGTAAAAGTCAATCCATTTTAAGAAACTCAAGAATTCAATTATTTTAAAGACACAGACTTAAAATTGACATGGAGTCAAAGAAATTAAGAGCCCAAGGAAGGAATAAAGAGAAGCTTAGCATCTAGAATGTGGTGAGGAACGTTTTGACTCTTTGTTGACTTCTAATAGTGAGTGGTGCAAATGGTTAACGTCCTGGGCTGCTAACTGAGAGGTGGAGTCTACCTTGGAAAAAAGGCCTGGGAATCAACTTCCTAGAAATCAGCCATTCAAAACCCTAGGGAGCACAGTTCTACTCTGACTGGTAGGATTGCTAGGAGTAGGAATTAACCAGAGGGCAACTGCTTTTTTTTTTTTTTTTTTTTGTAAGGTAGAACAGACATCTGAGCCAGGGCTGCTTGTAAGGGATTGAAGGGATTTAGGCTTCACCATGAAAACATCTTTGCCCTTTACATTTTTCCTCCTACGGGAATTTAAGGTAGTGTAGTTACAGAAATCTGTTGTCATTGTTCCAACTATTGTTTCTGTTGGCTGGGTCAAGGTGACTGGGAGTGTGAAGAAACGGCCACTCACTAATGAATCATGTGACTCTGTGAGAAAGCTTTTGACGGGAGCACCAGATTGGCCAAGCCTGGTCTTCCTGGAAGATGATGGTTGCCTTTGAGTAGCACCCCAACTCATGGCAACCCCAGGCACAGTGGAACAAAATGCTGCCTGGTCCTGTGCCACCCCCAAGCTCACTTTCAGAAGAGACCGTGATACACAGGGTTATCACTGGCTGATTTTTGGAAGTAGAGCACCAGGCCTTTCTTCTTAGTCTGTCTTAGTCTGGAAGTTCTGCTGAAACCTGTTTGGCATCAGAGCAACACTCAGGCCTCCACTGACAGACACCGGTCTGTGGTGGTAGAGCATGAAGTGCCTTGGTCAGGAATTTAACCTGAGTCTCCCTCGTGGAAGGTGAGAATTCAACCATTGAACCACCACTGCCCTCGTGGCATAGTTAATAACAACTAAATGGTAGCCTGTCCCCATGCACCGGTAGTGGGTGCATGGTGACAGGGATGAATGAAGCTCTGGGGAGTATGTATTTCATGTCCAAGCTGTTTGTATGTTTGTATCACAGTGCTCAGTGTTGGGGAGACAATGTTGAACAAAATCATATCTGGTCCCTGCCTTCTTTAGGCGCTTAACATCTAGTGAGGAGACAACGTTATTAAAAAAAATAGCACAAATGCGTATTAACATGACAGCTGTGATAAGAGCTGCAAAGGGAAGGGGTGTGGACTGTGGAGACAGGAGCTTTGAACCCCTGCTCCTTGGTATCACCATGATAATGTCTTCATGAAGCAAGAACTTAACACACTCTTCGAAGCTAATGCACACAAAATGAGCCTCGATGTGTTTCCTTAAGAGTGTGGGACAGCAGCCACAGCTCAGTGAGGCCTTGTTGTTCTCTACCTGTTCTCACATGTGATTCTACTGAAGTAAGCAAAAAAAAAAAAAAAAAGCTAGTGATAAAAATGAAGAGGGCTAAGAAAATTATTCTTAGCGAAAAAGAAGAAAAGATAGATTCGAAAGTGGAATATTGTATCTGGTGGTAGCTAGATTGATATGAGAAGAACATATTGATTTGATATGAAAAGAACAGAAAGCAATTTGTAAAACTGTTTCAGCAAGTGTATCAGCCCGAATACAGCATTCATCACCAAGGGTAAGATAACACTTAAATAAACATATAGAAGATGATTAGCTGGTGGTGTTTGCTTAGGTGGAGAAAGCACAAGAGGAAGTCAGGGATTTTTGTCTCTTTGTCCCATGGCTGTGTCTCTATTACTGCAACAGTGACTTTGTTGTTGCTAGTTGCCGTTGAGTTGGCTCCAACTCATGGCGATGTTATATATAACAGAATGCAAACATTGCCCGGTCCTGTGCCATCTGTTCATGATCGTTGGTATATTTGAGTTCACTGTTGTGGCTACTGTATCAATTCATCCCACTGAGGGTTTCCTTCGTTTTTGTTGGCCCTCTACCGTACCAAACACGATATTCTTTTCTGGCAATTGGTCTGAACAGTGCTAACCATATACTAAACGTTCAGAAAACATCTGTTGAATATATGAATGGAAGCATGATTTCAAAGCCTATGTATCAGTGAGGATAGACCAGGTAGACCTACAGTAATGAACAACTCTAGAATCTAACTGGCTTAACAACAAAAAAAAATTATGTTTTGGTCATACGAAGTCTGCTCTGGGTCCAGCAAATTTTCTGGGTAGCTGTCCTGTGTGTGTTAGCTCAGGGATCCAGGCTGCTTTGACTGTTTGGCAACCCCACATCATTCTGCTTCCACAATCACCGTGGCAGGTGAAGAGTGGGCTGGAGAGTTAAGCACTCTCCAGCCAGGTTAAATGCTTCTACCTGGAAGTGACACGCATCAGTGGTCAAAGCAAGTCACATGGTCTACTTCAAGGGAGCTCATTGTTCTCGTTAGCTGCTATCCAGTCAGTCCTGACTTGTGGGGATCCCATGCACAACGAATCCTGTCTTGTCCTGCGTCATCCCCGTGATGAATTGTGGATCAGATTGGGTTTTCATTGGCTGATTTTTGGAAGTACCTCTCCAGGCCTTTCTTCCTAGCAGGGGTGGATGAACCAGTAAGCAAGTTGTGCACAGGCTTGCTGGTGTTTACTTACTAACTGCAATGCACAATTTCACATGAGTTTCAAAGATGTGGTGGAAAACAGGTGAAACTGTGCGCTACAGTTCAGTAAGTAAGCACAAATAAGCCTGGGTGTAACTTGCTTATTGGGTAATCTGTCCCTGCGTCCTAGTCTGTCTTAGTCTAGAAGCTCCGTTGAAACTTGTTCAGCATCATAGCATCACGCAAGCCTCCACTGCCTCTACTTCGAAGGGGCAGGGAAGTACGATTCTCTCTCGTGAGAAAGGAATAACCCCTCGTAATGCCTACCACACATGTGCAGATGTGCAGATATACAAGTGTCTTGGGCTATATAAAAACCAAAAACCAAACCCATTGCCGTCAAGTTGATTCTGACTCATAGCTATCCTGTAGGACACAGTAGAACTGCCCCATGGAGTTTCCAAGGAGCGGCCTGGTGGATTCAAACTACCGACATTTTGGTTAGCAGCCGTAGCTCTTAACCACTACACCACCAGGGTTTCCTCGGGCTATATAGTTCTCAAAAATGTCATCTTTTCGCCAACATTTTTTGACATTGCTTGGTGTTACTCTGGAAATGTTCTTAAATATGTGGATTTCTACGTATTTCTGTATAAAAGATTGTTCAAAGGCCAAGGACACCATTTTATTGCCTGCACGTCAAAAATGATCTTTATGATCTTCAAGGTCATTCTAATGATTTAACTGATGCAAATTACAGAAAGATATTCATCCATGTATCTCTGTGTGAGTGCAGAAGAGTGAGAATCCGCTATATACCCTTTCCTTCTCACTTCGGGAGTCTAGATTTGAGAGTTTTTTTTTTCTTAAGGGAAGTTTGGGCTCATCTGGGTGGGCAGCATTTCCAAGTAATCCTCAGGTAATCCTCAGTACTGGGTTTTGGAAACTGTCCAAGAGGGTAGGTAGAATTGCTTTCTGTCAGAGGACAGTCTATCAGGAGCTTGTTTGCCGAGTAGTGTAAATAAAAAATATTGGACATGATCAATAAATTTATCTTCACAAAAAATTACCTATTGAGGGAAGTTTGTTATTGATGATCTACATTAGGTCCTGCTTTTCTTTAGATTGTGCGGCTTATAAAAGTCAATTTTTCCAAAAGCTATTTTTACTTTCAACAACAACGACCAATCTAGGAGTTTGTTCCATCCTGATTCAACAATTAGCTGCTGGCTGAATACATTTTTCCTTTTCTGGACCAATGAACTGACATAAAATGTTGAGTAGGTGAATTTGTATTATCAAATTTTCTTTCTGAATTCTTTTTTCTCTTGTTGCGATGCATTATTCCTTTAAAGAAAGTGAACATCAACTCCAGGGCATTGACTTCCTGCCAATGAGAATGTGTAGAAGCCCTGAGGAAGCTGGAGAGCAGGACAGATGGTAAGGATGACCCACTGTGTAGGGGTGAAGGCATGTGAGGGTGGAGGTTGGTGTTTGGGGCATAATATGCATAGTAGGTGCTCAACAAGTAAATATTTGCTATTCAATGACAGGAGCCCTGGTGGTGCACTGGTTAAGAGCTCAGGCTGCTAACCAAAAGGTCAGCAGTTCGAATCTACCAGCTGCTCCTTGCAAACCCTATGGGGCAGTTCTACTGTGTCCTATAGGGTGGCTATGAGTCAGAATCCACTCGATGGCAACAGGTTTTCGGTATTCCATGACAGGTCCTGGAAGGGGGGAGCTTGGCCACTGGCAGGCATGGCCTGTCACAGTGTGACCAGGGCAGCCCAGCTCAACTGAAGTCAGGGGTCCAGGAAGGAAGGCAGAAAATTTGGTGTTCCCAGCCCATTCTAAGGCCCAGGGGATGTCTATGTCCATGCTATGCATTCTTAACTAGAAAAAACAGCTAATTAAAAAGCTGCTAGAACTCAAATCTTCCCCCAGGGGCTTCTTCAGCATATAAGGCAAAGCAGCCCAAGGACAGTGGACAGACAGGAAAGGAAAGGAAACCTCTCTCCATACTTTCTCTGACAACAGGAAAGTTGATGTCATTATGCTTCTGAAACTCAGGATTTTATCATTTTATGCTGGGATATTTCAATCTACAGTATCAAGTGGTTTTGAGGTTTAAATAAAATAATGAATGTCAACCGTTGGCTTAAGGCCTGATCTCCACAAACCCTCAATGGAGGCGTGCAAGTGTTACGATCCTTTAAAGCAATACGTGATGCTGCCATCTAGTGTCCCTCTGAAGAATTTTTTATTTTTAAATAATTGTAATTAATTAATTTCATGAGCTGGAGTTGACACAATGGCAATTGGTGCTAGTTTACCTTTATTGAGTACTTACCCTGTGCCACGTATTCTGCTAATAGCTTCACCTATTAATCTTCACAACAACCGTATGAGGTATGTCCTATTAGTATCTTCTGTTTACCTATGGGGAAACAGAAGTAAAGAGAAGTAAGGAACACATTTAAGGCCACACAGCTAGTAAACAGCTGTGCTGGGATTCAAACCCAAGTCTGCCTGACTCTGATGCCCAGGCCCTTAACCACTAGACTGCACTGCCCTGTTGCTTCCCGCTACTCTACCTCTGCTCATCTGCTTACCTCACAGCTGGCGAGCTTGCCCTCCCATTTCCACCTGTTGAAATCTCCCCAATTGCTCATGATCCAGCTCAAATACCCTGACCATGAGGCTGTTCCTAACATCCACGCTAAGCCCCTGCCCTCCTCCTCCCAACCCTAGAAGAGTCACTTGCATGTATCATGCTTTGTCATGGGTGACAGAGGTTGGATACATGCTTGTCTCCCTCAACGCACTGCAGGTGTCTTGTAAACATCGGCAACACTGAGCTTCAGGCTGCAAATACAGTCTGAACTCAGTAAAGGTTTCTGAAGTAAATAAAGGTTTGCTGAATTATATTGAATGAAACAGCACAGGAGAAAGTGCTCTTTATAAAGCATTAGAGAAACATAAGACACACTTAAAATTTTTTCTTTCTAAAACATACAGAGATTCAATATATGAAGCACTGTATTCACTTGTGCCTGAGCATTTTCTTCTTTTTGATTATAGTCCATTTTTCATACCAATTAAGCATTCAGATCACTACATGGGGAGATGTTCCCATTACCTAGTGAGAGATTTGAGACTAGCCCTACATAGACTTTGCACAAAAGCATTCTGACCCTCCTAATGGAACTTTAACGACCATCAGTTAAGTGAGTCTAATTGACGGGGAAATCTCACCAGGTAATGAAAGTGACCCTGGCCTGGGAGCTAGGCCCTCATTTCTGGCAGGGGCTCTTCCCCTCTCACTGGCTGCGCCTCATTGACCTTCTCAGCGGAAAGAAGTTGCAGCCAAATGATTGCTGAGGTCCTCTCCAACCCAAGGGTTCTTCCATTCGGATCTTAGCTCTGCAGCCTCATTGTTTGGAGTCACTTAATTGATTTTGGAAATCAATTGCCTTGCCTACAAATCGGAATTGGCTTACCTTGTAGGAAAATTGTGGGAGCTGCAGAGGAATATTAATTTAAATTGCTCGTGCAATTTAAAAATCTCAGAAATGTAGGGAAGAACAGAGGAGCTGAGTGTTGCCCAGAGGTGAGTTAAAAAGGATGGCTCTCTAGTGGTGGCCTGTTCTCTCCTTTTGGAAGATGAGTTAGGAAGGTGAAACCTGATATTTTGTTTCCTTTGTGGTTACAAACTGAGATTTACATAATCTATGACATTAGAAACTATGTTCCTTGTTCCCCAAGGAAGGTAGTCTTGCTTGTTTCTCTGGTCATCAGCCTCTCTCATCTGGGCAGATCTACCTCATCGCTCCTCTGACCTTCCTAAGCAATAGTTCAGGCTCAAAACCTAGCCAGGTTAAGGCCTGCTTGTGGCTGCTTTCTCAGTTGCAAATGAAAATTGCTTTATCTGCAATCATTGGGAGTTGGGGAGAAAATATAACATTAAAAAACTGGAGTTTTCTTAAATAATACTACATCCTTTAAAGAAACTGAACAATCATCAAAAGATCTTAAAAGTCCAGGCATAGATGGCTTCAGTGGCAAGTTCTACCAGAGGGTCAAGGAACAAATAATTCCAGTTTTACACACACTATTCCGGAGCACAGCAAAAAAGGAGACACTCTCCAACTCAACTTATGAGGCTTCCAAAATTTTGATACCAAAACCTACCAAGCACAGTAGGAGACATGAGAATTATTGGCCAATAACACTCATGATCACAGATGCAAAAATTCTATACTGTATTTGGTAAACAAAATCTAGCAACATATCAACAGGATAATACTTAATGACCAAGTTTGTTTATCAGGAATGCAATGTTGGTTTAACTTTGAAAATTAATTAATATAATTTTATAAGTTATCATGTTACAAAAAACAAAAACAAAAACAAAAACAAACCTGTTGCTGTCAAGCTGATTCTGACTCATAGCAACCCTATTAAGGGAGAAAAATCATATGATTATTTCAATGGACATGGAAAAAATATTTAATAAATCTAACGTCATTCATGATTTAAAAACATTCTTTGCAAACTAAGAAAATTTCCTTAATGTGAATAAATATATCTAATAAAACAAGCAAACAAAACAAAATCCTGCCACAGACATCATTCTTAATGATTAAAAGGTAAAAACATTCCTTTTGAGGTATGTAATGAGGAAAGGGCTATCACAACCTTTAGTTATCATTGTACCGACGGTCTTAGAGAACGCAGTAAGGCAAGAAAAATAACTGATATTATTTGCAGATGTCATGACTGTATACATGAGAAAACCAAAAGAATCTACAGAAAATATATTGGATTTAAAAAATTGATCAGAATTGTGGATATAATAGCAATATTTAAAAAACCTATTTTCTTTTTAAATACTGGTAACAAGGGTTTGTTGTTGTTAGGTACTGTCAAGCTGGTTCCGACTCATAGCGACTTTATGTACAACAGAACAAAATACTGCCTGGTCCTGCATCATCCTCACAATTATTGTTATGCTTGAGCCCATTGTTGCAGCCACTGTGTCAATCCATCTTTTTGAGGGTCTTCCTCTTTTCCGCTGACCCTATACTTTACCAAGCATAATGTCCTTCTCCAGAGACTGATCTTTCCTGATAGCATGTCCAAAGCATGTGAGACATAGTTTCACCATCCTTGCCTCCAAGGAGCATTCTTGCAGTACTTCTTCCAAGACAGATTTGTTAGTTCTTTTGGCAGTCCACGGTATATTCAATATTCTTTGCCAACACCATAATTCAAAGGTGTCAATTCTTCTTTGGTCTTCCTTATTCAGTGACAGAATAATATTCATATACCTACAAGGAAGACCAGTTAATAAGACTATTATTCAAAACTTACACAACAAACACTAAGGCCAAAGATGAAGAAATTGAGGATTTTTACCAGCTTCTGCAGTCTAAAATTGATGGAACATGCAATCAGGATGCATTGATAATTACTGGTGATTGGAATTTGAAAATTGGAAACAAAGAAGAAGAATCGGTAGTTGGAAAATATGGCCTTGGTGATAGAAACGATGCTGGAGATCACCTGATAAAATTTTGCAAGACCAACGACTTCTTCACTGGAAATACCTTTCTCAACAACATAAATTGCGACTATACACATGGACCTTACCAGATGGAATACGCAGGAATCAAATCAACTACATCTGTGGAAACAGACAATAGAAAAGCTCTATATCATCAGTCAGAACAAGGCCAGGGTCTGACTGCAGAACAGACCATCAATTGCTCATATGCAAGTTTAAGTTGAAGCTAAAGAAAATTAGAACAAGTCCAAGAGAGCCAAAGCACGGCCTTGAATATATCCCACCTGAATTTATAGACCACCTCAAGAATAGATTTGACACGTTGAACGAAGGTTTAGAAAATGAAATATAAAAGATGCTATTTAAAATAGCATAAACATCCTAAAAATTCTAAAGCTTTATTGAAAAATATGAAATTAGTGCTAAATAAGCAGAAAAATACACTGTGCTCATGGATTAGAAAGTATCATCCCCAAACTGATTTACATATTCAAAGCAATCCCAATAGGACCTTATTTATTTATTTTTCTGTGGAACTTGCTAAGATGATTCTAAATTAATACAGAAGTATAAAGGGCCGAGAACAGCCAAGAAGAAGATATCAGCCAAGGAAAACTAACCCTACAAGTTATCAAGACTTAATATAAAATTATAATAATTAAGATGCATAGTATGAATGCAGGGATAAAGAAGTAGAACAATGGAACAAAATGGGGTCCAGAAATAGATTTTCATATGCAATGTCACTGGATATACAACAGAGGTGATATTGCAAATCAATGTGGGAAGGATGATGTTTTAATAAATACTGCTGAAATAATGTTACCCAGATGAGAAAAAATAAAATTGGATCCTACCACATACCATACACAAAAATCCCTTCCAGGTGAATTAAGGAAACTAAATGTGAAATAAAAAATGTAAAGCATTTCTAAAAAAATATTTTCATGACTTTGGAATAGTGAAGGATATCTTAAGAAAAAAATTATAAGAAGATATTAGCAAAATAATAATTGACAAAGGGCTCACTTTAGAATACATAAAGAAATTTTATCAATT
The DNA here is from genome assembly GCF_000243295.1 of Trichechus manatus latirostris. Lineage (NCBI taxonomy): Eukaryota > Metazoa > Chordata > Mammalia > Sirenia > Trichechidae > Trichechus > Trichechus manatus. The sequence goes on from NW_004444003.1 coordinate 2,308,799, forward strand.
AAGAAGACAAAAAAACCTAATAGAAAATTGTGGTAAAAGATGTGAACAAATATTACACAAAAGAAGGAAAACACAAATGGCCCAAAAACATATGAAGAGAAGGTCAGTCTCATTATTAAACAGAAAAATGTAAATTAAAACTACAGTGGGATACCATTACACACACACCAGATTTGAAATTTTAAATGATTGACAATGTCATGTGTTGGTAAGAATATGAAGTAACTAGAACGCTCATGGAGTCCCTGGGTGGTGCAAATGGTTAATGTGCTCACTGCTGACTGAAAGCTTATTGCTTCCAGTGCACCCAGAGGTGCCTTGAAAAAAGGCCTGGTGATCTATTTCTGAAAAATCAGCCACTGAAAACCGTTGGAGCGCAGTTCTGCACTGACACACATAGGGTCACTATGAGTCAGAGTTGACTCAGTGGCAACTGGTCTAGTGCTGGTTTAGAACTCTCATACACTGGGAGTGGCAGTAAAAACTGTTGCAGCATCTTGGGAAAAATTTGGTATTACTCTGTAAAGTTGAGCCTAAGAATTTCATTTGCATGGATGTTGTATTAGTTTTCTATTGCTGCGTAACAAATTACCACAAATTTAGTAGCTTAAAATAACACCCTTTTAATTTTTTTAATTGTACTTTAGATGGTTTACAGAACAAATAGTTTCTCATTAAACAGTACGCATATTGCTTTATGACAGTGGTTAACAACCCCACGACATGTCAACACTGTCCCTTCTCAACCGCGGGTTCCCTATTACCAGCTTTCCTGTCCCCTCCTTGTCCCTGGACTGTTGTGCCCCATTAGTCTCGTTTTGTTTTATGGGGCTGTCTAATATTTGGCTGAAGGGTGAACCTTGGGAGTGACTTCATTACTGAGCTAAAAGGGTGTCTGGGGGCTATACTCTTGAGGTTTCTCCAGTCTCTGTCAGGCCAGTAAGTCTGGTCTTTTTTTGTCAGTTAGAATTTTGTCCTACATTTTTCTCCAGCTCTGTCTGGGACCCTCTGGTGTGATCCTTGTCAGAGTAGTCAGTGGTGGTAGCTGGGTACCATCCAGTTGCACTGCACTCAGTCTGGTGGAGGCCATGGTAGTTGTGGTCCATTAGTCCTTTGGACTAATCTTTTCCTTGTATCTTGTTTTCTTCATTCTCCCTTGCTCCCGAAGGAGTGAGACCACTGGAGTATCTTAGATGGCTGCTCACAGGATTTTAACACCCCAGACACTACTCACCAAAGTAAAATGTAGAACATTGTCTTTATAAACTGTGTTATGCCAATTGAGCTAGATGTTCCCCGAGACCATGGTCCCCACAGCCCTCCGCCCAGCAATTCAATCCCTAAGGGAGTTTGGATGTGTCTATGGAGCTTCCATGACCTTTCTTTGTACAAGTTGTGCTGGCTTCCCCAGTATTGTGTACTGTCTTACCCTTCACCAAAGTTAACACTTATCTATTGTCTCTTTAGTATTTCCCCCTCCCAGTCCTCCCATTCCTCCTAATCAGCAAAGATTGTTTCTTTTTGTTACCTCACAGTTCTGTATGTCAGAGTCTGTATGTCAGAATCTGGCTTGACTGGGTTCTCTGCTTATGGTCTCACAAGGCCAAAGTCAAGCTGTCAGCTGGGCTGGGTTTTATCTGATTTCTCTGGGAAAAATCCACTTCCAAACTCATTCCGTTTGTTGGCAGAATTCAGTTCCTGTGGTTGTAAGACTGAAATCTGTTTCCTTGCTTGTGGTCAGCTTGGGGTCACTCTCAGGTCCTAAGAGGCCTCTCTTTGGCCAGCAATGGTATATTGAATCCTTTTCATGCTTTGAATCTCTCTGACTTCTCCTCGTGCAACAAGCCAGAGAAAACACTCTGCTTTCAAAAGGTTCATGTGATTAGATTAGGCCCACTTGTATAACCTGCCTTTTGATTAACTCAAAGTCAACTGACTAGTAGCCTTAATCATACTGCAAAATATGTTTTACCGGGTAATTTAATGTTTTTGTAGGCATGCTATCTCATCGTAATCACAGTCCCAGGGATTAGGGTGGGAAATCTTGGAGGACCATTTGAGATTCTGCCTATCCTCTATGTACCTATGAGAAAATGTTGTATATGTGTACCAGGAGCCAAGTACAAGAACGTTCATAGCAGCATTGCTCATAATAATTCCAAAATGGGCACAATCTAATGTTTATCACCAGAGAATAGATGAATAAAGTGTGACATATTTATAAAATGAAATTCTGTGCAGCAGAAGTAAGTAAACTCCTGCTATGTTCATCAATAGGGATGAATCTTATAGTGTAAAGCAAAAGAAACCTATCACAAAGGAGTATATACAGTTTGTTTCCTTTATATAAAGTACAAATCGAAGCAAAAATGAAGCATATATTGTGTGAGGAATACATCAAAATGTGGTAAAAGTGTAAAGATAGGAAAGGGAAGGATTTTTACAAAACTCAGGGCTTAGGAGGAAGGATGCAACAGAGAGAGTATAAGAAACTTCCAAATTACTGTAATGTTATGTATCTTAACCTGGTCATGGGTACATAAGTGTTTGCTTCATTATTATTTATAATATAAATATATGTTTCATGCTTTCTTCTACCGTATGAAATAATTTCACCACAAAAAATTTAAAAATGGAGACTTTTCAGTTGAACCTTATGATTCGTGTTAAAAGTAGTAAGAAAAACCTTGATCATCTAGGAAGTCCAGAAAGAACAAGGAAACCAGGGGCCAGTGCCAGGAAGCCAACCAAGAGGCTTTCACAATATGATGGTCTTTGAAGAAAGGATCTCTAATTTCAGAGCGGATCCCTCTTCCAATTCTCTGCAATAACCTCCTGCTGATCAACCAGTGCTCCTAGTGGGTTCTAGCAACTGCCAATAAGCAGTAGAGTAAATGCAATTTTATTGTTACAGGGGCAAAGGTGAGGACAATAAGGGTGCATTAATATTGCAGCAAAGGAATTTAGATTAGATTTGCTCTACTTACTGGTTTTTTAAATCAATAGAACGGACAACAATTGTAGTAAGTCTGCAGAATGTATATTGGCCTTACCATGTTTGTCAGTGTAAACCCAAGATATCTTCATCATCAACTTCTTTTTCTGGTCCCCTATCACAAGGCTAAGAGAGTACAAGCCTCTTCTTACAGGAATTTTATATGGTATTTGTCATGGTTTGAATTATGTTCCCCAAAAAATGTGTGTTTCAATTTGGCTGGGCCATGATTCCCAGAATTGTGTGGTTGTCCTCCATTTTGTGATTGTAATTTTATGTTAAAGAGGATTAGGGTGGGACTGTAACACCACCTTTACCCAGGTCACATCCAGTGTAAAGGGAGTTTCCCTGGGGTGTGACCTGCACTACCTTTTATCTGTCAAGAGATAAAAGGTAAAGGGAAGCAAGCAGAGAGTTGGGGACCTCATACCATCAAGAAAGCAGTGCCGGGAGTAAAGCGCGTCCTTTGGACTGGGGTCCCGGCGCCAAGAAGCTCCTAGTCTGGGGGAACACTAATGAGAAGGCCAAGAGAGAGAGAAAGGTTTCCCCTGGAGCTGAAACCCCGAATTTGGACTTTTAGCCTACTTTACTGTAAGGAAATAAATTTCTCTTGTTAAAGCCATCCACTTGTGGTATTTCTGTTGTAGCAGCACTAGATAACTAAGGCAGTATTCCTTTGCAAAATCAGGTTCCCATAAAAACGAGGGCGAGAGGGAGGAAAATGCATGTATAACAAATTACTTTTCACATTCATTTTATCCATTATAATATCTTTTGACCTTCAGCTCTATCTTCATGTCTGATTTAAATGTTTAAATGATTTTTCTACCTTTGATGGCTATGAGGCACTGGGATGTGTGGCCATTGAAGGCTGGAATTCCCAGTTTTTGAAGAAGGACTTTGGGATGCTTCTACTAGAAATTTAAACCACTTGGTAGGGTAAAATTCATGCAGCAATGTCCTAGTCCAATCAGCTCCCTCCATAAGGGATTTCACCATTATTTTAAAAGAATGAATGTGTTTCTTAGAAAAGTGCTTCATGTGAGGGAAATTAATAAATATTGAGCAAATTTAAATTTAAATGGTTTAAATTTAATAAAAATAAAATTTTTATTAAAAATTTAATTCATTCCAGTGACAGCCTTGATCATTTAAGTTCCTCGCAGACATTAGCCCTGCCTCATCCAGCCTGTAGCCGCCATGTCTGACACAGCGCCTGGCAACTAGAAAGGGCTCATTAAATCGTGTTGAATGAGCTGAATGTCTCAGCTTCGATGGCTGGTGTGCCCCAATCACACATTCAGGATCACTGGATTGAGACACTTTGTTTTTAAAAGCCTATTGTTCTATGAACTTTGAAGGGGAAAAAGGTTAACAATTGCACCAAACACTAAGGTCATAAATAACCAAAGGCTTGAATTTATGATCTTAAGATCGTAAAGACTCAAGGTCCTGTTTGAATCTGAAATGAAAAACTGAGTTGTGCTAGTTGATGTGAAATATCACAATCACACATATCTTTTCCCATAAGATGAGTTTTATTTTAATGAGATGTAGATACAATGGATGAGTTTGAATGATACATCAAGGTAATTAAAAGGAACATCTTGTATTATTAGGCTTCAAAAAGTTACATTAGATCTGAAGGGTGTTCAAGAACCACTAATCCTTCTCATGATGGTAGCAAAAGCAAATTCTGTGCCATAAGTATAGAAGAAAACAGACATCTGTCCATAGGGGACACTTGTCATATTCTCCAACCGCGGGTTTCCTTAAAATAAAATCACAAGAATAAGAACTTAGAGCAATGTGTACTCAGTGAGAAATATTTTTTCTTTCTTCTTCTTTTTTTTTTCTTGGCTGTATATTAAACCAAATGATTCTAAAACCAAGTTCATCCACACTTCAAGAACACGGGTCAGAAGCCATCAAGCACGGATACCCTCCCAGAAGCACAGGAGGTTAAATGCCTGGTTTGTTCTTCCTGCTGAGGGTTGTGGCTCTGCTTGGGTTGCCTGAGAACCTCTTTGATTTCTAAAACGTCAAATTGCCCTGGGAATTGATGCTGCTATCAGACCAAAATCTAATTGGATCTGCAAGTGAACTTTCTAGTGTGTGTAGGAAATGAATTTCTTTCTCTTTTTGTTTCTCTCTTTTGCTCTTATTTTGATTTATAAAGACAAGAGTATAGTTGCTGAATCTTCTGGGACATTCACACTTGATTTTACAAGTGTTTGATAAAAATCCCACAGCAGCCTAGAAAATCATCAATCACCTTTTAGATGACATGTGCCAGTCAACTGTTCCCCTTTTATGGGAAAAGAGGCTTTCAGCTAGCTACAAGGTCAGGGAGTAAGCCAGAGCCAATATGGCCCTGCAGTTGCATTTCCAGCTTGAGTGAAGCACGGTGGGGCGTGGAGGCAGTGAAAGAGCATGGTTTTCCAAGTAAGCAGATCTAGAGTCAAATCCTGCTTCATTTATGCATTTTTTAACACATGTTTATTGAGTGCATACTGTGGGCCAGGTTCTGTTTTAGGCACTGGTGACATATCAGTAAGTAGACAAAATTCCCTAAAATTCCAGACAAGTTATTGTGTACACAGAAAGACATAAAAACTAAGCAAATATTCACTGTTAGAAGAATGACTACAATTTCATATTTCTTGCAAAAAATCAGCAAGTGCTTTAACACCCTAAAAAAGGAAGATACTTGCAAGGAAATGAAGCTGCATCATATTTTATTACTAAACTATATTGCAAAGGAGTCCTTGGGCGGTGCCAACGGTTAATGCACTTGGCTGCTAACTGACAGGTTGTAGGTTTGCATCCACCCAGAGTTGCCTCAGAAGAAAGCCCTGGTGATCTACTTCTGAAAAATCCGCCGTTGAAAACCCTATGGAGCACAGTTCTGCTCTGACACACGTGGGGTCACCATGAGTCGGGGCCAACTTGACGGCAGCTGGTACTAATACCGGTATATTTGCAGTAGAATTGCCAATGATGTGCCAAGGATTTCAACCAAAGGCAGAATAAAACCTCTAAAAACCTCCAAATTGCTAAAAGAAACTTGAAAGGTATGCTCTAACATTAAGGCAATGTGCAACTCTTGTGCAAATCCAGTTGGCAACTCTTTTAGTGACCATGCAAAATAATGGCGTGTCTTACAATTGATGTCATATTGTTGTCGTTAGGTGCCATTGAGTCCATTCCAACTTAAAGCGGCCCTATGTACAACAGAATGAAACTACCTGGTCCTTCGCCATCCTCACAATCATTGCTATGTTTGAGCCATTGTTACAGCCACTGTGTCAATCCATCTTGTTAAGGGACTTCCTCTTTTTTGCTGACCCTCTACTTTACCAAGCATGATGTTCTTCTTCAGGGACTGGTCCCTCCTGATAACATGTCCAAAGTACATGAGAAGAAGCCTTGCCTTACATGCTTCTAAGGGGCATTCTGGCTGTTCTTCCAAGACAGACTTGTTTGTTCTTCTAGCAGTCCATGGTATAGTCAATATTCTTCACCAACACCATAATTCAAAGGTGTCAATTCTTCTTTGGTCTTCCTTATTTATTGTCCAGCTTTGGCATGCATATGAGGTGACTGAAAACACCATGGCTTGGGTCAGGCGCACCTTAGTCCTTAAAGTGACATCTTTGCTTTTCAACACTTTAAAGAGGTCTTTTGCAGCAGATTTACCCAATGCAATATGTCATCTGATTTCTTGAATGCTGCTTCCATGGGCATTGATTGTGGATCCAGATAAAATGAAATCCTTGACAACTTCAATCTTTTCTCTATTTATCATGATGTTGCTTATTGGTCCAGTTGTGAGAATTTTTGTTTTCTTTATGTTGAGGTGCAATCCATACTGAAGGCTGTAGTCTTTGGTCTTCATCAGTAAGTGCTTCAAGTTCTCTTCACTTTTAGTAAGCAAGGTTGTGTCATCTGCATATCACAGGTTGTTAATGAGTCTTCCTGCAATCCTGATACTGAGTTCATCTTCATGTAGTCCAGTTTCTTGGATTATTTGCTCAGCATATAGATTGAATAAATATGGAGAAAGGATACATCACTGATGCACACCTTTCCTGACTTTAAAACATGCAGTATCCCCTTGCTCTGTTCGAATGACTGCCTCTTGGTCTATGTACATATTCCACATGAGCACAATTAAATGTTCTGGAATTTCAATTCTTCGAAGTGTTATCCATAATTTGTTATGATCTACACAGTCGAATGCCTTTGCAAAGTCAATAAAATGCAGGTAAACATCTTTCTGGTATTCTCTGCTTTCAGCCAAAATCCATCTGACATCAGCAGTGATATCCCTCCATCCATGTCCTCTTCTAAATCTGGCTTGAACTTTTGACAGTTTCCCGTTGATGTACTGCTGTAACCACTTTTGAATGATCTTCAGCAAAATTTTACTTGTGTGTGATATTAATGATGTTCGATAAATTCTGCATTTTATTGGATCACCTTTCTTTGGAATGGGCACACAAATATGGATCTCTTCCAGTCAGATGGCCAGGAAGCTGTCTTCCAAATTTCTTGACAGAGACGAGTGAGCACCTCCAGTGCTGCATCCATCTGTTGAAACACCTCAATGTATTCCATCTATTCCTGAAGCCTTGTTTTTTTTGCCATTCCCTTCAGTGCAGCTTGGACTTCTTCCTTTAATACCATCAGTTCTTGATCATATGCTGCTTTCTGAAATGTTGAAAGTCGACGAATTCTTTTTGGTACAGTGATTCTGTGTATTCCTTCCATCTTCTTTTGACACTTCCTGTGTCGAGTATTTTCCCCGTAGAATCCTTCAATATTGCAACTCAAAGCTTGAACTTTTTCTTTAGTTCTTTCAGCTTGAGAAATGCCCAGCAAGTTCTTCCCTTTTGGTTTTCTAACTCCAGGTTTTTCCACATTTCATTATAATATTTTACTTTGTCTTCTTGTACCGCCCTTTAAAAACTTTTGTTCAGCCCTTTTACTTCATCATTTCTTCCGTTTGCTTTAGCTACTCGACTTTCAAGAGTAAATTTCAGAGTCTCTTCTGACATCCATTTTGGTCTTTTCTTTCTTTTTTGTCTTTTTAATGACCTTTTGCTTTCTTCATATATGATGTCCTTGAGTCATTCCACAACTTATCTGGTCTCCCGTCATTAGTGTTCAATGTGTCAAATCTATTCTTGAGATGGTCTCTAAATTCAGGTAGGATATAGTCAGTTGTATTTTGGCTGTCATGGACTTGCTTTAATTTTCTTCAGTGTCAGCTTGAACTTGCATATGAGCAATTGATGGTATGTTCCACAGTTGGCCCCTGGCCTTATTCTGATGGATGATATTGAGCTTCTCCATCATCTCTTTCCACAGATGTAATTGATTTGATTCTTGTATATTCCATCTGGCGAGGTCCATGTGTGTAGTCGACGTTTATGTTTTTGAAGAAAGGTATTTGCAGTGAGTAAGTTGTTGGTCTTGCAAAATTTTATCATGTAATCTCCAGCGTCATTTCTATCACCGAGGCCATAGTTTCCAACTATTGATCCTTCTTCTTTGTTTCCAGCTTTCACATTCCAGTCACCAGTAATTATCAATGCATCCTGATTGCATGTTTGGTCAATTTCAGACTGCAGAAGTTGGTAAAAATCTTCAATTTCCTCATCTTTGGCGTTAGTGGTTGGTGTGTGAATTTGAATAATAGCCTTATTAACTGGTCTTCCTTGTAGGCATATGGATATTATCCTATCATTGACAGTGTTACACTTCAGGATAGATCTTGAAATGTTCTTTTTGATGATGAACTCGAAGTCATTCCTCCTCAATTTGTCATTCCTGGCATCATAGACCATGTGATTGTTTAATTCAAAATGGCCAATACCAGTCCATTTCAGCTCACTAATGCCTAGGATATCAATCTTTATGTGATCCACTTCATTTTTGATGACTTCCAATTTTTCAGGATTCATACTTCGAACATTCCACATTTCTATTATTAATGGATGTTTGTAGCTGTTTCTTCTCATTTTGAGTGGTGCCACCTCAGCAAACAAAGGTTCCGAAAGCTTTATTTCACCTATGTTATTAAGATCAACTCTACTTTGAGGAGGCAGCTCTTCCCCAGTGGTATTTTGAGTGCTTTCCAAGCTGAGGTGCTCATCTTCTGGCATTATACCAGACTATGTTCTGCTGCTATTCATAAGGTTTTCAATGGCCAGTTTTGTCAGAAGTAGACTGCCAGGTCCTTTTTCTTAGTCTTAGTCTGGAAGCTCCACTGAAACCTGTTCACCATGGATGACCCTGCTGATATTTGAAATACTAGTGGCATAGCTTCCAGCATTGCAGCAACACGCAAGCCACCACAGCAGGACAAACTGACAGACATGTAGGGGATGTCGTCTTAGGTTAGAAGAAGTATGATATTTTGAATGGTAGAAATATTGTGGAGAAGAATGAAACAGGAAGTGCTTTGGGGAGGAGGTATAATTTTAAATGGTGTGGTCCTGGAGTGCTCATTGAGAAGGTGACATTTGAGCAAAGACCTGAATGTCAAGGATCAAGCCATGTTTCCTTCCAAGAAATGACCTTTTCAGGAAAAGCAACTAAAAAAAAAAAAAAAAAAAAAACTACTCAAGGGCCTATTCCAGCCAAACACAAATTAATTTAAGGCTGTCACTGAGACGGAAGCTCCATGAAGTCAGGGACTTTGTCAGCTAGCTTGTTCACTGCTAATTCCCATCCCAGGCACAGTGCGATGTACGTCTAAGTTAATATTGGAGGGATAAATGAATACACTCAAAAAAGGGAATGACACGGTATATTATATAGTGAGTGCTGCAACCATTACAGCTTAAAGTTATATTTAAATAATTGCTGTTACTGAAGTTGTGAGGTCTAGCACATTTTTAAAGGATTTTAAAAATGTAAGCAGCATAATGCAAAAAAAAAAAAAAAAAAAATAGAGCCCTGCAATACTCATTCCAACCTTGGAACTAAAATGCCGCATTGTTTCATGAAAGCGTAAGGGTGAGAGCTATTAAGACCAGGGGGTTTAGAAGGTTGTGAATGTCTCATCCTGTTTTACCTGGACAGGAGGGATGTTAGAAATCCCAACTCATCACTGAGGTGGATAGAAAAATGTAGTTTAATTAAATTAGTGAAAAATTTAAGTACAACTACTAGTAGAAGGAAAACAGGGTGTAGAAGTTCAAAAACAGTATAGAAAGGAAAGGAGGAAAGATAATTTAATGAGTATGACACAGCATACGCTAGGAAAGGGAAACACTGAGAAGACGGAAATGGAAAATGTAAATGGAGTTGGCAGGAGTGAGATCAAACCCATCCAAGCAAAGGCTAATTCCCCTAATGAAGGGCAGACAGGTTCTGGCTGTGGCGAGGGAGCAGGAAGAACTGCAGGTGGCTTCCCTTAGGGGTAGGCGGCCTGGGAGCAGAGTGGCAAGTGGGCCTCCTGAGCGAGGTAGAAGCAATCCCCCTTCACTCAAGAGGTCTGGTGGGCAGCCAGCTGCCTCTGAGTGAGACTCTTGGGGAATTTGCAAAATCTGATTCAGCCCTATCGCACGCCTTGCTCGGCTTGTGAGATGTTCTGGATACTGCCAGAAAGTAGGAAATAGGGAAGGAGTTAACACAGAAGTGAAGCCGTTTTAAATTATTTTCCCCTCTTCCATCACTTGTGGCACACACATGCGACCCAGGGTAACACAGTCTGTGGCCCATCATCCATATTAGGAGACTGAGGCCTATTTCCCTTTGCTCAGCAAGCGTGAATCTGGGAATGTGAACAGGGCACCTGTGCAGTGACAGAAGTTCTTTTGTTATCCCTTGCTAACTGCTCTGTCTGAGGACACTGGTGGTTCAGAGGTAGGATTCTCACCTTCCATGCAAGAGACATGGGTTTGATTCCCAGCCAATGTACCTCATACTCAGCCACCACCCATCTGTCAGAGGTTGCTTGTGTGTTACTATGACACTGAACAGATTTCAACGTAGCTTCCAGATGAAGATAGACTAGGAAGAAAGGCCTGGCAATCTGCTTCCAAAAAATCAACCAATGAAAACCCTATGGATAACAATGGTCTGATCTGCTACGGAACATGGGGATGGTGCAGGACTGGGCAACATTTTATTCCTTTATGCATCGGGTCGCCATGAGTTGGAGCAGAGTTGATAGCAGTTAATAACAACACAACTGTCCCCTCAACTCATTCTTGCCTCCAGGCAGCTCTGAGCTTGGGCGCTTTATAGGGCCCTGTGGGGAAGTTCCATCACTCTTCAGTGAGGTTTCCTTGTGGATGCTGAAACACAGGCCAGTCAGACCCGATCAACTTTTCTATCAGTTCAGTCTCATCTGCTTCAGACCATCCAGAAATTTCTTAAAGTTTCTTACCTGCTGATGGCCGTCTTTGCTATTTTCTGGAAATGTTTTCTTTGCTTACTTGCATTTTTTTGTTTTTTTTTGGTCTATTTCAGTGGAAGTTTGAGAGGAAGGGGTTGCAAATGGCATTCTGAAGATAGTTCCAAAGGGGAAATTCCAAAATGACAACCTCATTATAATAACTGTATCCTGCTGATTTTGAGGTTAAAACACTCATTTGCATGTACCAAGTCTGTTACAACATGAGTGTTAAACACTGAAACCCATTCCTTTGAACACGCCAGGTATGCTTTCTCCAGGGCTTTTGCAAAGCGCTTCCCTCTGCCTGGTGGGTCCTTTCCCCAGATGCTCCCATAGCTCATACCCTCTCTTTACTTAGGTCCCTGCTCAAACGTCCCTCCTCTGAGCACCATCTGCCCGCACATTACCCTCTCTCTCCTTTCTTGCTTTTTCTTCTTAACACTTACCATTCCTTGACATTGCATTACGATTTATCTGTGTATTTGCTGACTGCCTTTCCCCTCAACAGGAATAAACTGCATGAGGGCAGGAACTTTGTTTGCCAATTTCTCTCTCTCCAACACTTAAAACTGTGTCTGGCACACAAGAAGCCCTCTATCAATATTTGCAAAATATAAGGCTCTGGTTCATTTTCACTTATAGTCTGTAACTGTGGAGAATAACTAGTCAAGCTGCGTTAGCTTAACCACATTCCTCATTTCACTTTCTGTAACTCCTGATTCATGAAACAACTTGCCTTATTGTCTTAGTTATCTAGTGCTGCTATAACAGAAATACCACAAATGGGTGGCTTTAATAAATAGTAATTTATTCTCTCACAGTCTAGGATGCCAGAAGTCTGAATTCAGGGCACCAGCTCCTGGGGAAGCCTTTCTTTCTGTGTTGGTTCTTGGGGAAGGTCCTTGTCATCAATCTTATCCTGTTCTAGGAGCTTTTCAGCGCAGGGTCCCCAGGTCCAAAGGACACGCTCTGCTCCTGGCACTTCTTTCTTGGTGGCATGAGATTCCTCTCCTCTCTGCTCGCTTCTCTCTTTTATATCTCAAAATAGATTGACTCAAGATACAGCTTAATCTTGTAGACTGAGTCCTGCCTCATTAATATAACTGCCCCTAATCTTGCCTCATTTACATCACAGAGGTTAGTATTTACAACACATAGGAAAATTACATCAGATCACAAAATGGTAGACAACCACACAATGCTGGGAATCATGGCCTAGCCAAGTTGATACACATTTTTGGGGGATACAATTCAATCATTTTAGTGGTTTTTCATTACTGGATTAAAAAAAAAAATCTTGCTTTTCATTTCGTGTTAATACATGGACATTCTGGTTAACGAATCAGCCCTATGCAATTCTGAGTTTTTGAGCTTATGAAGCCCGGAGCTGTAACCAAGTCAGAGGTCTAAACCCTGCTGTCAGTCTTCTTGGTGTCTGGGGTGGCCCTCTAAGTGTAACCTTTTGTTTGTGAGCATGTAGCTCCAATAAGCCAGCTGGACAATCCTTCAAAGTAATAAGACAATACAACAGTTCCAATGGCTGTATTCAATTGGCTCTGTCCTCTGCTGACAAGATTTTATTAATAACAGTAATTATTCTTTGGCATTCTATTGTTTGCCAGTTTGATTAATGGTAAGCTTATGGATGGAAGGAGCTTTACAGTAGTAAACGATCATTTAAGTCATGCTTTGACTACTTCCAGCTGCCTGTTCAAGTAGAAACTCACTGCTAAAAGTAGGCAGTAATTGCTGTATGTAGAATTTATGTACCAACAAGTGTTAAAGTGGGAAAGAGGACCCCCAGGAAGGGTCGGAGCACACCTCCACACTGAAGGTTGGCCTTCCAGAACTGCACTTGGCCAACAGCAAGGGTTAGCCCCTGCTTTAGTCTTTTTGGTGACCAGTTTGGAGTTTCCCTGGTACTGATAATCCTCCAGCGGAATGATATCAGCCTCAAAGAACAAAAGATGGGCGGAAGGGAGGAGGGAACAGAGAGGCAGAGTGGAGGAGAAGCAAAAAAGGAATTGCTTTTGTTGGTAAGTAATAGAATACTACAGTAATAGAATTTTACTCCCTGACCTCAGTACAAGGTCTTGTATCTAGAATACTTAGTACATAGGGCAAGATTCTGTTTGCTAATCTCACTTTTCCATCGACTTCTGGAGATAATAATACAGAGGGTGGTAGAGAATAACTGCAAAGTGCTCTGATCTTGCCAGAATTGTAGTGGACATCTCTGGCTCTTAAAGCAGCACTTCAGGGCAGCAGATATCGGCCTTTGAAGGGCTTCCAGTTGTAGGCAAAGCTGGTAGGAATGGGCAGATGTAATAAACATCCTGATTTTTACTCCCAGAATTCCTCCTTTCCCGCTAGTGATTCAGAATCCCGAATTATTGTAGAAAGACAGAGTCTTCTTTGGCTCCCCAGGATAACTATTAGGATATTTTATGGACCTCATTATGCCAACTGCTATTGTGGAATAGAATATGGATATATTAAGAGTTCAAAGGGTACATTTTGATGAAAATTAAGTTTTTTTTTTTTTTAATCCCTTTTCTTGTTGCAACATTTCCTAATTCCTTCTTGGTGTAGCACTCCTGTTGTACTGTATCAACTCAGATGCCATGATAACAAATGGGATATAATCAGGGAGTCTCTGGGTGGTTAACACACTTGGCTGCTAACCAAAATGTTGGCAGTTCGAGTCCACCCAGTGACACCTCTGAAGAAAGGCCTGGTGATCTACTTGGGAAAAATCAGCCATCAAAAACTCTATGGAGCACAGTTCTACTGTAACACACATGGGGTTGCCATGAGTCAAATATACTTGATGACAACTTTTTTTTTTTAATTGTACTTTAGATGAAGGTTTACAGAACAACTACCTTCTCATTAAACAGTACACTTACTGTTTTGTGACATTGGTTACCAACCCCATGACATGTTGACACTCCCCTTCTCAACCTTGGGTTCCCTATTACCAGCTTTCCTGTCTCCTCCTGCCTTTTAGTCCTTTCCCCTGAGCTGGTGTGCCCCTGTAGTCTCATTTTTTTTATGGGGCTGTCTAATCTTTGGCTGAAGGGTGAACCTCAGGAGTGACTACATTTCTGAGCTAAAAGCGTGTCCAGGGGCCATACTCTCAGGGTTTCTCCAGTCTCTGTCAGGCCAGTAAGTCTGGCCGTTTTTTGTGAGTTAGCATTTTGTTCTACATTTTTCTCCAGGTCTGTCCGGGGCCCTCTATTGTGATCCCTGTCAGAGCAGTCAGTGGTGGTAGCCAGGCACCGTCTAGTTGTGCTGGACTCAGTCTGGTGGAGGCCGTGGTAGTTGTGGTCCATTAGTCCTTTGGACTAATCTCTCCCTTGTGTCTTTGGTTTTCTTCATTCTCCTTTGCTCCTGATGGGGTGAGGCCAGTGGAGTATCTTAGATGGCCACTCAGGTTTTTAAGACCCCAGACGCTGAAGTAGAATGTAGAACATTTTCTTTATAAACTATGTTGTGCCAATCGAGCTAGACGTTCCCGAGACCATGGTCCCCACAGCCATCAGCCCAATAATTCAGTCCCTCAGGAAGTTTGGATGTGTCTATGGTGGCAAATGTTTTTTTGTTTGTTTATAGTCAAGGAAGATGGGAGAAATCTGACAATGCAGGTTTCACCTCCAGTTTGGCTGAAAAGTCAAAGTCATCTTCTTATGTCCTTGTGATTACTGCTCAGCATTTTATGATATGTAACACTGTACTGAAGGAACCTTGGTGGTTAAGCAATTGGCTGCTAACCAAAAGGTCGGCAGTTAAAATCTACCCGTTGCTCTTCGGGAGAAAGATGTGACAGTCTGCTCTGGTAAAGATTACAGCCTTGGAAACCCTATGGGGCAGTTCTACTCTGTCCTATAGGGTTGACAGCAATAGGTTTAGTTTTTTGTCTTTAACACTCTACCATTAGTACTGAAAACTTACCAGACTTCATTAACATTTAACATCTTGGCAACGCAGACGTCACTTGAGTCCTCCCCCCACGCCTAGTAGTAATGTCTCGGACAGATAATACAATTGCATACATTCTAACAAGAGTGTAGATCATCAGCAAGGGGCCCCAACTAGTCGTAAGAAAATGGAAGATTGTACAGGGTTAGAAACATGGGTTTGGGAGTCTGAAAAATCCAGGATCCCATACTTGGTAGCTATGTGAAGTTTGGCTAATTATGTAGCTTCTGTGAGCCTCAATTTTTTTTATCTATTCAATGGAGAACCCCTCTCATGGCAGTGCTCATGTAAAGCTCCTATGACCAGGCCTTCCATATTCCAAATACACAATAGTTTAGCTTAGCTAGTAAAGAATGTCTGCCCTGAGCATGGTGCTCTTTTAAAGAACTATCTACATTGGACCAAACTGACAACAGCAACTCGAAAGGTTAGATAGGAAGCTTAAGAGGCAGTGAGTTTATGTTAATGGTGGAGGAATAATTTGGAAAAGGAGGGTGAGAATGGTTGCACAACTTGAAGAATGGGATCAATGTCACTGAATTGTATATATAGAAACTGTTCAATTGGTGTATGTTTTGCTGTGTATATTTTCAATAACAAAAATAAATTATTAAAAAAAACACTGTTTGTAAAGCAAAAACAAAAAAAAACCACACAACAAATAATTGCAATAGCGTGGTTACTATCATAAGTTCTAGTGAATAATAAGAAGATATTTTAGCCAAAACAAATTGTACTCCAGATCTTCACTGGCCAGTAGAATTTCCCAAAATCTAGTTCAGGGGTCCCTCTACAATGTGTAATCAAAATCAGTGCTAACTGACTGCTTGCCAATAGTGTTGTGCCCCTTTGATCCATCTTTCATACAACCATCTGTTATTATCTACAAAATGAAAATCTTCCCATGTTGCTTCCTGCCAACTTCTCTAGCCCTGAGTCTTGGGGGAGAAAAAGGCTTCTATGTCTCTCCATGAGGGCCCTGGAGGACACCCTGTCTTTGGAGTAGAGCTCAGACTCCTCAGCTTGACTCTAATCAGGCTTTCCTCTCTCACTTCCTTCCTCTTCCTTTCTGTCTTCTCTTCTCAGCTTTGGGAACTGCTATTCATCTTTTTTAAAAACGTATTTCATTGTGGTAAAAATAAATATAACAAAACATTTTCCAGTTCAACATTTTTCATGTGTACAATTCAGTGATACTGATTCTGTTCATCATGTTGTGCAACCATCACCACTATGTGTTTCCAGATGTTTTCATCACCTTTAACAGAAACTCAATACCCCTGAGTCCCCGTCCCTCTCACGCTGGTAACCACTAATAAACTTTAGTCTCTATGTTGTTGTAGTTAGGTGCCGTCGAGTCGGTTCTCACTCATAGCAACCCTATATACAGCAGAACAAAACACTGCCTGGTCCTGCACCATCCTCACAATCGTTGCTATGTTTGAGCCCGTTGTTGCAGGCACTGTGTCAATCCGTCTTGCTAGGGTCTTCCTCTTTTTTGCTGACCCTCTACTTTACCAAGCATGATGTCCTTCTCCAAGGACCGGTCTCTCCTGATAACGTGTCCAAGGCACATGCGATGGAGTTGTGCCATCCTTGCTTCTAAGGAGGCTTCAGAGGGATTTTACAGTATTTGTCCTTTTACAAATGACATATTTCACTCAGCATAATATTTTCAAAGTTCATACATATTGCGACTTGTATCAGGACTTCATTTCTTTTTATGGCTGAGTAATATTCCATTCAGATATATCACATTTTGTTTATCCCCTCATCTGTTGATGGACAATCTGCTGATGGACGTTTAAGTTGTTCCCATCTTTTGGCTATTGTGAGTAATGCTCTAATGAACACTGGTGTACAACTTTCAGTTTGCATTTATTCATCTTTTAAGACTCAATTCAAATGTAGACTCCTTTCTGCATCCTTGGCTCAGACACTGCCAGTCTCTCTCTCTATTCTAATCAAACTCAGAGCTCTCTGGTTGCACTTACTTCATGGTATTGTGGGTAGTTGTTTACATGTCTCCCTCCCCCGCACTAGACTGTGGGTTTCTGAGCGTTTCAGACCATCTTCTGCCCGTCTTGGTGGCCTCGGGGCAGAATTCAGGGTGTAATAGTAGACGGTGCTTAGCAACTTAATTGAATGAATCAATGGATGATAATCAATGCCACAGAGGTGAAATGGGAAGCTCCTCTACGTTCTAACCTTCTTCCCATCAAGGCCTTTAGGAACCCTAACTTCAGCCAAGTCTGAGCACGACTTGTGTTTTCCCAGCTCCACGTTGCTCAGGTCTTTCCATTTCCCTTGGTCTGGAGCATCGTTGACTCCCCAGTTTTCTTTGCCTATCCAACTCCTGTCCATCTTTGAAGCCCCAAATAGAAGTGATGCATGTTTGAATATCCTTGAGTTCCAATCGTAATAGCCTGCTTTCCCTGGTTATCCCCTGTCCCTGAAGGATAGGGACTATATCTTTCATGTCTGTGGTTTAGGACCTAGTCAAGTACCTGAAACATGGTATTTGTTCAATAAATGCCTGTTGGGTATACAAATGAAAAATTATTGTTGTTAGCTACCAATGAGTGGGTCCCCCCCACGACTCATGGTGACCCCATGCACAACAGAACGAAACGCCGCCTGGTCCTACATCCCCATGATTGGTATGGATGGGACTGTTGTAATCCATAGGGTTTTCACTGGCTAATTTGCTGATTTTCAGAAGTAGATTGCCAGGCCTTTCTTCCTAGTTTGTCTTAGTCTGGAAGCTCTGCTGACACATGTTCAGCATCATAGCAACACGCAAACCTTCACTAGGGACAAAAGGTGGCTGTGCATGAGGTGCATTGACCAGGAATCAAATCAGGGTCTCCCGCATGGAGGGCAAGAATTCTACCATCAAACCACCACTGTCCCCACATGAAAGACAGATGCTTGATATCCTCACTATTCACTTGGGACTTATTTACTACCTGGTATTTTCATTGTCTTTTCATACAGGGGCCTAACATTAGACTTCTTAAAATTACTTTTAGTACTTATCCCATGACCAAGGATTTAATAGACCCTTAAATTTTTTTAGTTACTCAGATTTTGCTTAATGTTATATATTACAACCTACATTTTACCATTTGAAAATCTTTTAAAGTTATTCCAGAAATGAAAGAAAAATGTTTACTTTAAACATTTAAATTTTCTTAGAGAAATAGTTCTAATTATCAGAAATAAATAGATAAATACATAAACAGAGCTGTCGTGTGGCAGAAAAGTAGCTCAACACTAGAGGTCCCTCTCTCCATATGATCCAGTGGCCCTGCCCAGAACTGTCGCCAGATTCAAGTGGCTTCTGACTTGGAACAAAAAGTGAGGAGCCGAGGAAATTTGAACCAGTGAATTCTTTCTGGCATTTCAAATTAGATCTTACATACAAGGCCCGACTTGGCCAAGGCGCTAGCATAGCCACATTATACACATGCAAAAAAGTACTATTTTCTCCCCCAAAATCCTAACCCCAGTTTAATTTCATTCTATTTATATTTGGCTCTTGAGTTAGCCATGCGACTTTATTCAAATCCTTTTATCTCCTCTCCATCTGGGAGGCAATCTGGATTTGGTTGCTACTTTTACACTGAAATCTCTCCTTGTAATATAAGCAAGTAATGGAGCTGCCCCTGGCCCTTAGAGGTGTGTGAAGGATATGGGAATAAGCAAGGATTACCAGATCTTGTGGCTCAGGCTGTGCCTTACTCACCGAAGGGTGAGGGCTTCTCAAAACAGGGTAAGCACCTTTCGTTATTTGCTTACAACTAGCAAGGGCCAGAGACAAAAACCTAGGGTACTTTGTTGTTGTTTTCCATCAAGGGGTCAATAACGAATAAGAAAAGAAATCAGTACAGGAACACACATACAAAATAAAAGTTTCCTTTTTTTTTGAAATGAGAAACAGAAAATTAAACTTAATAAAGAATAGAAAGATGACTTTCAAAGAAATAAGAAAATCAGGTTTCAGCTCTTTGCCGTGGTGGTGATGGTGTAGTGAATAAGAGGAGGCAGAAGTTGAAAGGTTTCCAACGGCCTCGCTTTTTCAGATGTAATCTTATGTGATCACCCAGCAGTGGCTTTTGCAGGGTCCAGGGAAGAGCCTGTCCGTCTTTATCTGCACTGCAAGGGGCCTCCTTCCCCCAACCCTGCAGGCATCCACCCCTTGGCCACCCTTTGTGCCTTACTAGGTGCACTAGGGAGCCCTGGTGGCACAGTGGTTAAGAGCTTGGCTGCTAACCAAAAGGTCGGCAGTTCAAATCCATCAGCTGCTCCTTGGAAACCCTATGGGCAGTTCTACTCTGTCCTATAGAGTTGCTATCAGTTGGAGTCAACTTGACGGCAATGGGTTTGTAGGTGCTCTAGAGGAACCTCGATGGCACAATGGTTAAGCGGGTGGCTGCTAACTGAAAGGTCTGCAGTTTGAACCCACCTAGTGGTTCCACTGGAGAAGAGACCTGGCAATCTGCTCCTGTAAAGATTACAGTCTAGGAAACCCTATGTGGCAGTTCTACTCTGTCATATAGGGTCGTTTTGAGTTGGAATCTACTAGACGGCACACAACAACAGGTGCAGTAGGCATGCAACCCAACCTACAGAGCACAGAACTGAGGAAGAGGCCAGGGCTCTTTGATCAGGGAATTCTCGGTCTAGAGGTGGGGGCACAAACTGGGGCGGGGGGCAATATTCCCTTGGCCTTGTGAAGTCCTCTCTCCATAGTGAGGGACTCAGCTGGAGTAGGAACTGCTCAGGTATCAGGACTGGGGCCCTGGCTGCCCAGGTATAAGGGTGGCACTGGGTGTTCCCCAGGGTTCCATTCTCAGTTCCTTGTTTTCTGATCCTATGTCCAGTGTCGCCTGGGCCAGTCTTCCCAACTCAAGGCCAAGGAGTATCCTGTGAATGTTGTTGTTGTTGTGTGCTGTCAAGTCAATTCTGACTTATAGTGACCCTATATGACAGTGTAGGACTGTCCCATAGGTTTTCCTAAGCTATAATCTTAATGGGAGCAGCTCACCAGGTCTTTCCTCCCAAGGAGCCACTGATGGGTTAGCACCCAAGTGCTTAACCATTGCAACAATAGGGATCCTTCATCTAAGCAAATTTGCTTTTCTCACATCCAGTGGCTAAGTCCTTGAGGATTTTTGCCAAAGTCAGTGGCTTCAGACTTGGAATAAAATGTGTGTAGCAAAGGAAATTTGAACCAGCAAATGTCTGATCAGTGAGAGCTTCCTTCTGATGGAGAGATTGAAATTGGTAGACAATTGCACAAGTTACCACCGCAATCACACACACATCACTGGTGCCTTACCTAGTTCCAAAGAATTTTGACTAGTTCCAAAGTGGATACACAAAGTATGAGATCACACACATTTGGGGGCTTATGCTGAGAGCTTTCAAGTGGGTTTTACAACCATAAGGCCAAACAATGGCTGCCACATTCACCATTCCTGGGAGTATGGAGAATCAAAACGACAGTGTATCATGGGAAGGGGTGGTGCCGTAGATGCATTTTAGCATTGGGAATGGTACTATAGAAGTTTCCGACACCTCAATTTCAAAAACTGTACGTCAGATTATGGACGTGTCAGTCTGACACCCTGGAATTCTGCTTGCAGTTTTGGCAGAGCCTCTCAGCTGGCTGTGATGCGGCCACAAATTGGGAGGAAGTTAATGTGTTTCACATGTTATTGGCAACTCTGGGCCCACCCACAGTAGTGAAATAACTCAGAATATTCCTTTGCTGACTCCTTATTGCTTTTATTTTCCCTCCAAAGAGGTACAAGTCAGACAGAGGCCTCTGTGATTTCAAAATGAACGAGCAGAGACACTTGTAAATTCCTAGCAGCTTGAAAGCTTTGGGGGTAAAAAAGACCTCCCAAATCTAACAGTGGAGGTCTTGTTAATTTAGGGATCAGCAGCGTGCAGCTTTGGGCTCTGAGTGTGCTGAACTATCTGAGCATCTTGTGTCTTGTTTTGTTATGAACATGTACAAACCTCCTATGAGGTGCATAGATTTTGAAATGGAATCCAATTAACCTTTAACAGTGTTTCATTTGGGAAGCCAGAAAGCACATTTGTTTCACCTAGCTCTGCAGTTGTCACGATGCTAATAGATTATAGCACATTGAGGACCTAATAGTCATTGCATTTTGATAGCCTGGCAATTAACTTCTCCATTTTACAGCAGCCTCGGAGGCTGGAATCTTGAAGGGAGAGTTCTCTGTCACAGCTTCCCTTCCTTCTGAGCTGTGGTGTTTGCTTGTTTTTTGGGTGCCTGGATTGTTGTTGTTGCTAGTTGCCATTGAGTTGGCTCCAACTCATGGCGACCTTCTGTATAACAGAACAAAGTGTTGTCTAGCCCTATGCCATCTTCGTGATGGTATGTTTGAGTCCATTGTTGTGGTTATTTTGTCAATTCACTCCATTGAGGTTTTCTGGAAAGCCCCTCATAGTCTGTCCTCAGTCAGATTATGGCAACACAACAATTAAGTTTCAGTGACAAGAATGTAGATTTTCAAAACACAACAATTACTTTTTTATATGAAATTCATTTCTACGGAAGTCGTAGAACCTCTATTGTGCTAGTAATTCAAAAATATATATTTATGGGATATTGAGGTATTCTGATTATTAATTACTGTTTAACAAACTACCCCCAAACTTTACTGGTTTAAAAAAATAATATTCATTTATCATCATAAATCTACAATTTGGGTAGAGCTGGGCAGGGATGATTCACTTCTGCTCCACAATATCTGGGACTTTGGCTGAGATGACTAGAACAGCTGAGGGCTGGGAGAAAGTAGGGCTGGCTGGGCATCTCTCTCTCTCTCTGGTCTCCTTTTGGTCTCTCCATGGTCTCTCTGTGGTCTTTCCACGATCAAGAAGTCAGCGTAGGGCTCACATGTTGCGTCAGAGCTCCAAGAAACCAAGGCCAAAGCTGCAAGGCGTTTTATGACCCAGCCTTGGAAGTTCTCAATGTCATTTGCACCCTATTCTATGAGTCACACAGGGCCAGGCCCAATTCAGTGTGGATACTGAGAGGTCTGGATCACTGTGGGAAGATCTTGGAGGGGCTGGCTGCCACAGGGAGAACATGAGCCTGATTCACAAAGCTGAAAGGAGGACAAGTCTGTATATTGTTGTTGTTAGGTGCCATCGAGTCGGTTCCGACTCATAGTAACCCCAGAGGACAGAGGAGAACTTCCCCATAGGGTTTCCAAGGAAAGGCTGGTAGATTTTAATTGCTGACTTTTTGGTTAGCAGCTGAGCTCTTAACCACTATGCTACCAGAGCTCCAGTGTGTATAGAGTGCTATCTAATTACAAGTCTTTCTGCAATACAGAGAGGTGGGGACTGATGGTTACCTAGCTCACAGGTTTTTTTGACCATCTCTCCACCTCCAGGTATGATCTTCTCACCATCAGAGAATTCTCTGTCTCTGAAAGAGAGATCACATAAATAACATGCACTGATGCCCTTAAAGCAACATCTACACCCTCGTGACCAGGACAAAGGTATAGAGAATTTAGAGCAGAGATTCTCAGAGAGTGATACACTGCAAAATATTTGTTATGAGTCCATGATGAGATAAGTAAAGAATTTGAGAATAAGAGTTCAAAAACTTTCTTTTTGCAATTTGACAGAGTAATTTAATTCCATGGAATTTCATATTTAAAAATGTGGGCTTGCCAAGCATCCATCAACTGATGAATGGATAAACAAAATGTCGTATATCCATACCATGGAATATTATTCAGCCATAAAGAGGAATTAAGTTCTGATGCTTGTGACCCCTGGATAAACCCTGAAAACATGCTGAGTGAAGTAAGTCAGACACAGAAGGATGCATACAGTATGATTCCACTTATATGAAATATCTAGAATAGGCAAATGCATACTAATGAAAGTAGATTAGAGATTATCAGGGGCTGGAGAGGAGCCCTGGTGACACAGTGGTTAAAGCGCTCAGCTGCTAACCAAAAGGTTGATAGTTCTAACCCATCAGCCGGTCTGCAGGAGAAAGATGTGGTGGTCTGCTTCCGTAAAGATTTACAGCCTTGGAAACCCTATGGGGCAGTTCTGCTCTGTCCTATAGGGTTGCTATGAGTCAGAATCAACTCGAGGGCAGTGGATTTGGTTTTGGTGGGAGGGAGGAGAGAAGGGGGAGTTGTGCTTAATTCTGTTTGGATGAAGAAGAAGTTTTGGGAATAGATGGTGGTGAAGGTTACACAACACTGTGAATGTAATCAATGCCACTGAACTGAACACTTAAAAATGGTTAAAATGGCAAATTTTATGTTTATATTTTACCCCAAGAAATTAAAAATTAAAATAATTGTAGATTTGTATTTTGTATGTATTTGACTTTTTAATTTCATTTTACCAGTAATTTATTTTTATTGTATTTTACAGAAGGGTTAGTCTGCAAAGGATAGCAAATAAAAATGATGGGACCATCACTACAGAATGCTTGAGAAACCTAGATTGAGAGAGCTCAGAAGGCCATGGGAGGCCTGCACCTGAGGGTCATGGGCTTACAGAATAACGTGCTTCCACATCGTTCTCATATCTTTAGCCACAGTCCATGTCTTCTCTTGCTCAGTTGAATAAACCATTTCAGTTCCAGGCTCTGCCATCACCTTCTGTACTCAGTTCTTGCCTCTGTCAGCTGTCTGTATCTGGGCTATTCTCGCTGTGTGCCTCAAGCCTCACTCCTTGTGACTGGGGTGCCCTTATTTCTAAGTGCTGTTCCACCCATTTCAGTCAGTCCAGCAAATGTTTTTTGAGCACCCATCATAGGTCAGGCTCAGTGTCAGGCACCATGACCTACAGAGGTTTCTGTCTTTGAGAAGCTCATGGTCCAGTAGTAAAGGAGGATAGAGCTGTAAATAGAGTTTCAACATGATCAGTAAAGTGCTATGGTGTGTAGACTGGAGGACAAGAGGTGAAGGGGGAAGGTTTTCTGGACAAGTTGTCCCTAGAGCTGTGTGAAGTTAGTCAAAGAATGTGGCACGAGAACAGCTTTACCTGAAGTAATGGGGTGTGGATCTACAGGAAATGATAAGCCACTGAGGGTTCTGGAGTAAGAGGTGCCAAGTGTAAGGTGATAAGAGAAGTAACTAAAGAGGAGCCAGAGGCTTGTCAGGGAGCAGCTAAGGCTGTCCTAGGACACTTGAACTTTATTTTATGGACAATAGGAGCCAATGAAGGGTTTTTAGAAGGAATTTTGTTATGGGTTGAATTGTGTCCCCTCAAAAGATATGTTGAAGTCCTAACCTCTGTTCCTGTGAATGTGACCTTGTTTGAGGGAATAAGGTCTTTCTCTGAAGATGTTATCAGTTAGGTTCACATGAAGTCATACCCTAGTAGGATGGCTCCTAATTCCACCTGAGTGATGTCTTATAAAAGAGGAAAACAGACATACAGAGACACACATAGGAGGAAGACATCATATGATGAGGCATCACAAACCAAGGAATGCCAGGAAACGTCCAGGGCTACCAGAAGCTGGAAGAAACAAGGAAGGATCTTCCCTTAGTGTGGACAGAGAGAGCACGGCCCTGATGACACCCTGAACTGGGACTCCCGGCCTCCAGAACTGTGAGACAATAAATTTCTGTTCTTTAAAGCCACCCAGTTTGTGGTGTTTTGTTACAGCATCCCTAAGGAACTAAGCAGACATAAAACAGTTAGCTTTGCCCGTACAACTATAGTTAATTTATACACGTTTCTCTGCAGGTTGAGTGGAGGGATTTGAAGGAGGAGTTTAGGAGCAGGGAAACCTGTTGGGAGACTCTTGCAGGTGTCCAGATGACAGATCATAACAGCCTGACCGAGGGCAGTGGTAATAGCAACAGGAAGAAGGGAAGGATTTGAGGAATACTTTAGAGTTAAAATTGGTAGGACTTGGCTGCTGATTTGGGGTGAGGGGTGGCATGTGTACGGGGGTGGGTCTGGGATGCTGCTCTTCTATCCATCTTCAGCAAATGTTCTCTTTGTTTATACTTCTGCTGCTGTCATCTCAAGCTTCTATTTCTGGCAGGGCCCCTCTGGCTTAGGCTGCCATACTTCCCCCTCTGCTCAGACCTCCCTTCCTTAGAGCACTTTTCCTAACTCAGCTGAGAAGAGAGGCTGATCCCCTTAACATAAAGTCTATCTTCACTCAATTCCTCCTAAGTTAATTAATTGCTTGTTAGTAATTTAGTACTTTACAATGATGTATGTGTGTGTGTATGTGAATGAAAGCCTTTTTTTTTTTTTTGCGAAAAATTTACTCCTAGTGTTTTTTTGGGGGGGTAGGTGATGAGTGGGTGAGTGTATTAGTTTACTGCTGTAACAAAGTACCAAATACTGGGTGGCTTAAGACAACAGACATTTATCCTTTCAGTTTTGCAGGCTAGAAGTCAAAGATCAAAGTGTGAGCAGGGTCGTAGTCTCTCCAGAAGGATCTAGGGGAAGATGCTGCCTTGCCTTTCCAAGCTTCTGGTAGCCTCAGGTGTTCCTTGGCTTGGGTCAGCATAAATCCAATCTCTGGCTCCATTTTCACAAGGTGGTCTTCCCTGAGTGTCTATGTCTGTGTCTCTTCTCCTCCTCTTATAAGGACACCAGTCACATTAGATTAGGACCTACTCTAGTATGAACTGTTGTTGAATTTACTAATTATATCTGCAAAGATGCTATTTCCAAATCAGGTCACATTCACAGGCATGAACATATCTTTTTAGGGACACAATCCAACCCATAACCCGGGAGAGGGGGGAGTTCATTACTTTTTAAAAAATAATCCTTTTATTTTGTAATAATTTTAGATTTAAGAAAAGTTGCAAAGCTGGCACAGAGAGTTCCTGTATACCCCTCGCCCGTGTTCAGTTTCCTCAAATGTTATCGTCTTACATTACTGTGGTATGTTTGTCAGAACCAAGAAATCAACCCTGATACGTTACAGTTAACTAAACTCCAGATTTTATTTGGATTTCACTCATTTTGCCTCTTGTGTCCTTTTTCTGTTCCAGGATCCAATCCAGGGTACCACATTGCACTTCGTTGTCCTGTCTCTTTAGTCTTCTCTGGTCCGCGACAGTTTCTCAGTTGTTCCTTGTTTTATTTTATTTTATTTTTTTTAATGACTTTGACAGTTTGAAGGGTGCGCATCAGGTATTTTCTACAAGGTCCCTCAACTGGGGTTTTTCTGATGTTTTCACCTTAGACTGGGGTTATGGATCTTTGGGATGGGACCACAGAGGTGCAATGTCCTTGTCACATCATATCCTGGGTTTCAGAAACCCACATGGCATCACTGATGATGTGGCCTTCATGCCTTGGATAAGGGAGTGTTTTCCAGGCTTCTCTGTTACACAGTGTATTCCATCCAGCAAGGTCTACATCTATAGTCACCGTTTATGTTGTTGAAAAAGGTATTTGCAAAGAAGAAGTCGTTGCTAAAAATTCTATCGTGTGATCTCTGGCATCATTCCTATCACCAAGGCCATATGTGAAGAACGGATGGTACTGAAGGAAGAAGTCCAAGCTGCACTGAAGACATTGGTGAGAAACAAGGCTCAAGGAATTGATGGAATACCAATTGAGAGGTTTCAACAAACAGATGCAGTGCAGTAAGTGCTTACTCACCTATCCAGGAAATTTGGAAGACAGCTACCTGGCCAACTGACTGGAAGAGATCCATATTTATGCCTATTCCAAAGAAAGGTGATCCGACTGAATGTGAAAATTATTGAACAATGTCATTAATATCACACACAAGTAAAATTTTGCTGAAGATCATTCAAAAGTGTTTGCAGCAGTACAACGACAGGGAACTGCGGGAAATTCAAGCCAGATTCAGAAGACTTGGAATGAAGGATATTATTGCTGATGTCAGATGGATCTTGACTGAAAGCAGAGAATACCGGAAAGATGTTTACCTGTGTTTATTGACTATGCAAAGGCATTTGACTATGTGGATCATAACAACTTATGAATAACATAATTACGGATAACATTGCGAAGGTGTGCCTGACCTAAGCCATGGTATTTTTAAGTGTCTCATAAGCTTGTGAAAACTGGACAATGAATAAGGAAGCCTGAAGAAGAACTGATGCCTTTGAATTATGGTGTTAGTGAAGAATATTGAATATACCATGGACTGCCAGAAGAACAAACAAATCTGTCTTGGAAAACATACAGCCAGAAAGCGCCTTAGAAACGAAGATGGCGAGACTTTGTCTCACATACTTTGGACATGTTATAAGGAGAGACTAGTCCCTGGAGAAGGACATCATGCTTGGTAAAGTGGAAGGTCAGCGAAAGATAGGAAGACCCTCAATGAAATGAATTGACACAGTGAATGCAACTATGGGCTCAAACACAGCTATTGTGAGGATGGCTCAGGACCAGGCAGTGTTTTCTTCTGTTGTACATGGGGTACCAATTCAATGGCACCTAACAACAACAGGAAAGAAATTTGACAAATTTTATTTTAGGTTTAGTCACCATTTATGACTCTACATAACAGATAAACTGATGAAGTACAGTTTAGCAGAGGGTCAAGCCAACACAATCACCCCAAAGGTATTTGAAATTAACTTGTGAAAGTCCTTCCCATGATTACAGAAATGGTATTTTTGTAGTGGAGTGGAAAACAAGTCACAAGAAAGTGAATAAAATGGCTCCTGGAGAACCAATAAAATCCATAAGGAAGGACTTCAAGAGGCTATTGTTCTGACTGCTGACCAGAAAGAATAAACACAGCAGTCTGCACTGCATCTGAAGCACAGCTTTTGGAAAGTAAAGATTTATGATCTTGGTATAAACAGTGATGAATCACTTGGCGCTACATGTTTTCTGGCACAACTTGTCAAAAGTAACGAGCCATAGTCTGTTCCAGAGTTCATCTGGTTGTAAACGTTCTCTATAAAACATAGAATACAGTGGAGCACAATTTGTCCGAGTCTTTGCACAACTCTCCTCCAATTACTGTGCTTCTGTCCCTGTCATCAGTGAAAATAAATGGGCTGATAATTACAGCCTCAGATGCATTCTTGTAGCCTGCATCTCCCTAGGTGTTGCCAGCCTGTGTATCTAATGGGGTCACTTTATGAGTCATAACTCAAATTTTATTGTTTCTTGCTAATGCCCCCTTGGCCCTCTGCTCCCCCCACTGACCTCCATTTCCCTGCAAAGTTCTCCTCAAGCATCTCTGCATCTCCCTGGGGAATGCTTCTTGCCCTTGAGTAAACCTCCTCCTTTGGGTAGTGTCCCTGCTGTGAGTATGGCAGTGTCTCCCTGGACACAACTGATGTTCTACCAGCTCTTGCCAGACCCATGAAAGACCATGGGAAGGCTCATGGCCTTCCACTGGTGTCATCACATCTTCTCTGGGCACTGCCCCTAAATCACTGGAGCCTTGCTGGTACCAAAACTGTGTACTGATCTGTGGCAAAAGGGGAGGAGGGAGAAACACTCTCCTTTGTGTTACTCTGTGTTGTGAGTGTGTGTGCAGGGGAGGGGGCAATCTGTGATGCTCATACCATGAAGTTTTACAGATGTAATGAAACAATCTTGCCAATTTTACTTACAGCCTTCTTTCTGCTATTATCAGTTAGCTGCCATCAAGTCAATCCCATGCACAACAGGACTGCTGTGATCCATAGGGTTTTCACTGGCTGATTTTCAGAAGTAGATCACCAGGCCTTTCTACCTAGTCTGTCTTAGTCTAGAAGCACTGCCAAAACCTGTTCAGCATCACAGCAACATGCAAGCCTCCACTGATGCATGGGTGGTAACTGAGTGTGAGGTGCTGTGGTGAAATGGCTCACTTTTGTATGGCCTTTCTAGCCATGATCTGGTAACTCCCATCAAATGATTGAATGGAACTATGGAAGTAAGGTGCTTTTGGCCTACCAAGGGAAATGGACAGGTTGCTAATAATGCAAATAAGGTGCATGACACCTTTGTGGGGGTGGGACCATGCAAATTGGGTGTATGGAACCTTAATGAGGGGATTGGTCAGTTTTACCATTCCACTAGACTTAAAATGAACCATCCCAGAGGCGGAAAGGGGGGACCTCACTACCACCAAGAAGAAGAGATGGGAGTGGACCACGTCCTTTGGACCTGGGGTCCTGGTGCTGAGAACGTCCTAGACCCAGGAGACAGAGAGAGAGCTATAATACCGGAGATGGATGGTGCAAGACAATGAAAAGCAGTGGCAGAGAAATAGTGGCAGCAGAACCAGGAGATTGATGCAAGACGGTGCAATAGGCATCCTGGCTCATGGAGCAAGACTGTTACGGTAGGTGTGCTGACCCACAGAATGAGAGAGCTGAGCACCTTAGCTTCTTGGTGGAGTAGGGTGCCCCAGGGCACTTATTGGTGGAGCTAAAGAGCTTTGTAACACTTGCCCAAGCAGGGCAGAGGCAGGCCAAGGGGCTGAGGGGCTGAGAGGCTGAGGACCAGAGAGAGTCCTACCTGTGGACGCGGCTGAGAAGAGGCTGTCATGATTGAAGAACTGTACCCTGAGTCATTCCTGATCCTGAACTGTAACCTGTTACTTCCCTAATAAACTCCATAACTGTGAGTAAGGTCTGTGAGCTCTGTGTGGCCATTGCAATGGATTACTGAACCCAGCAGAGAAGTAGAGAATGTTGTGGGAGGGATGGCTTGTGTCAGAATTGGTAAAAAGTTTGGAGGGTGGAGGTATGTCTGACCTCCACCTCGTAAGAATCAACCTTTGGCAGATACTGCTGATGGTGATTCTCCCCCTCAGGAAATTAGGTGAGGTCAGATGCCCTATGCTGTCATTTTTTATAGTTGATGTCAGAAGTGAGATTCATTGCACTGGCTCCAGTCTCATAGAAGCAAGGGACTTTGTCAGAGAAAGAACGACGGGGCGTTCAAAGTGAAATTTTTGATTCTTAGATGGTTACTTTGATTGTTGCTACCTGTAATGGCTGAAAGGAAAATAAGAGATGTTATGCTGCAGCTGAGGGGAGAAAAGCTGCATCTGGAGTGGCTTGGGGCAAAAGCCAGGCTGGTTAAACAAGATGATAGGAGGCCAGAGTCTTCTTGTTCAACCCAGCCAGAGGCCCAAGGCCATATGCATATGAATAAGATTATAGTCATGGTGTGGAGAAGAGAAGACGAAACTGGTATGTTTTAAAAAGCGTTATGTGTTTATCTGAATGTACTATAGGTATTGAATGTTTCTCCTATCTAGTGTTGTAAAACAGACCTACATACATGATAGAAATGAATTTTAGGTATTATAGATAACAGAGAGCATGTAACTCCCCCTTCAGCCAGTACTTGAATGGATATGTGTCATGGATTGAATTGTGTCCCCCCAAAATAACTGTCAATTTGGCTACGTCATGATTCCCAGTATTGTATGATTGTCTACCATTTTGTCATCTGATGTGATTTCCCTGTGTGTTGTAAATCCTATCACTATGATATAATGAGATGGATTAGTGGCAGTTATACTGATGAGATCTACAAGATTAGATAGTGTCTTAAGCCAATCTGTTTTGAGATATAAAAGAGAGAAGCGAGCAGAGAGACATGGGGACCTCATATCACCAAGACAGCAGTTCTGGGAGCAAAGCGCGTCCTTTGGACTTGAGGTTTCTACACAGAGAAGCTCCTAGGCCAAGGAAAGATTAATGACCTGGACCTTCCTCCAGAGCCTACAAAGAAAGCCTTTCCCTGGAGCTGACGCCCTGAATTTGGACTTCTAGCCTACTAGACTGTAAGAGAATAAATTTCTCTTTGTTAAAGCCATCCACTTGTGGTATTTCTGTTATAGCAGCACTAGAGGACTAAGACAATATGCTAAAAGAGAAACTAGGATTTGCCCTAAAGAAACACAGGCTGTTGGTTTGAATGCTGTAGAGGGGACTTAGTTGGAAAAACTAAACCCCACCCAGAATCTTTCCAGTCAGGAAATTTGCATTTGAAAAGACATGCAAACTCACCCAGGACTGACGAGAGAATAGGAAATTTGCATTTGAAGGAAGGTCCTGCAGAGAAAAAAATGACTGTTTTACTTTTTGAATTTCTAGCAAATGATTTGCTGTTGGATGCATCCAGGCAGGAAAAGTCAGTGCCCCTCAGAATAACCCCTTTCCAGGACTGGAAATTAAAGGGAGCCAGTGAGTAGACAACCTGGTATGCTTGCCTGAGGTGACCAACCACCTGGAGTTACGAGATGAGTGGAAGTGGGGGAGATGAAGCAATGAAGCAATGGGCTGAGTTTGGACATGTTCCACTGGCATCCACTGGCCTAGCCCATGGGAGCTAGGGATGAGAGAGAGAGAGAAGGGGCTGGTTGGTCTGAAGTGCAGGCAGTTGTGTGGACTTCTGAGCCTATAGGTGGTTCCCATTGATCTAGCCCATGTGGACTAGGAGTGAGAGAGAGAGAGAAGGGGATGGCTGGTCTGAAAAGTAGGAAGGTGTGTGGACTCTAGAGCCTATGGTTGGTACCCATTGACCTAGCCAGAGGGGATAGGGATGTACTGACCAGAACCTGACTGAATCAAGAGAGAGAGAGATGTTTGCCAACTTGAGCTGATGTAAATTGCTGCAATTTGATGGCTTGCTCTGGACTGAAATGGATGCAGATGTTCAAAATTCCAACTGGAACAGAAGGAACATACAAGGAACATACTTGTCTCTTCAGAGTATTGGCTTGATAGAGTACTGGTTTGATAGGGATGGACAATTTAGAAATTGGCTATGTAAAATGGTGGGGGATAAAGGCATGAAGTGGCTGGCATACATGCTTTTGTGAGTGTGCTTACACTCCAAATGAAGGGAAAAGGAGGATCCCCACTGAAGAGATTCCTCTTTTCCTGATGAGTCTGGGGAAATCAGGGTGGGGGAAGATGCTGATAGGATTACATGATTGTGTTGATTGTTAACAGGGTTAATTGTGATTGTAAAAGCTGTAATTGTAGAAGGAGTAACTGTGAAAGAGTGGACTAAAGGGGAGGCACTGCTAGACTGGAGTATAGTAGTCGGACCTAAAGTCCCTTAAAGTTTTGCTATGTTGATACCTTGTGAGACTCAGAGCAAGGGAATAACATTTTCTCAGTTAAATTTTATTAGACATCAGAAAGGGTGAGGCTGAGATGACTTTTGGAGAAACTGACCAGATCAGATGATACCTGCAGCAGACCTGAATGGCTGGTACCTGAGTAACCTCACCATGAGGATTCTTTGCCTTACTGAATTAACAACTAGTCAGTTGGTAATGACTATTTTGGACTGGTAAAATGATTGGGAGAGGGAAGTTATCCTCGAAGTATGAAAGAACCATGGCTAAAAAAACTAGGGGGTGGCCTGTGGTGCAATGGACTGCTTTTATATAGCCTTTCTAGCCATGGTCTTTTAGCTCCCAACAAATGATTGGGTGGGACTATACAGATAAGATACTTGTGGTCCACCAAGGGGATTGGACAGCTTGCTAAGAATGCAAATAAGGTGCATGGCACCTTTGTGGGTGTGGGACTATGCAAATAAGGTGTATGGAACCCTACTGAGGGGATTGGTAAATTTTGCCATCCCCCTAGGCTTGAAACAAGCCATCCCAGGGGTGGAAAGGGGGGACTTCACTACCACCAAAAAGAAGAGTGGGAGCAAAGAGCATCCTTTGGACCTGGGATCCCTGCGCTGAGAACCTCCTAAACCCAAGAGAGAGAGAGAGAGAGAGAGCTGTAACCCTGGAGATGGTGCAAGATGGCAAAAAGCAGTGGCAGAGAAACGGCAGCAGCAGAGCCAGGAGACCAGTGCGAGATGGCACAGGTGGGCTTCCCAGCCCATGGAGCAAGGCACAGTTATAGTGGGTATGCTGAGCCACAGAGTGAGAGAGGTGAGCACGATCGGGAAAGAGGCTTTCTGGAGGAGTAAGGTGCCCCTGGACACTTACTGGCAAAGTAAAAGAGCTTTGTAACACTTGCCAGAGCAGGGCGGAGGCCAGGCTGAGGGACTGAGGATCTGAGAGGCTGAGGACCAGAGAGAGGCCTGCCTGCAGGCACGGCTGAGAAGAGGCTGCCTTGATCAAATAACTGTATCCTGATCTTGAATTGTAGCCTGTTTAAAATACAAAACCAAAAACAAACCCACTGCCATCAAGTTGACTCTGACTCATAGCAACCCTGTAGGACAGTGTAGAACTGCCTCATAGGGTTTCCAAGGCTGTAATCTTTATGGAAGCCAACTGCCACATCATTCACCCTCACAACGTGGTGGGTTCAAACTGCCAAACTCTCAGTTAGCAGCCAAGCACTCAACCACTGCTCCACCAGGGCTCCTTATTTCCCTAATAAACCCCATAATTGTGAGTATGGTCTGTGAGTTCTTTGTGGTCCCTGCAACAAATTATTGAACCCAGTAGAGAAGTAGAGAGTGCCATGGGAAAGGACGGCTAGTGTCAGAATTGGTTAAAAAGTTTGGAGGGAGGAGGTACATCTGACCTCCACCTCATAGGAATCAGTCTTGGGCTGCTGCTGCTGATTGTCCTTGCTTGTGAAGTTAGACGAGGTGAGATGGCTCTGTGCCACCGTTTTTTATAGGTGCATTAGGTAGGATTGAACACAAGTCTCCTGTCTTTCTCTCTAGGACCCAAGTAAGAGCCAATGTGCCCCTCCTACACCTCTGTTTTCTATGCCTAACTTCTTCTCCCCTTAGACTAAATTCTTTCCCAGTTAATGCCTTGGTCTCTGGTGCAAATAGCAAGTCTTTTCCACCAGTTTACTGACAAGTCCAACAGATACAAATTCCAGCCAAGGCTCAAACTGGGACCTGCATTACATTTTCTTTTCTTTTTTTAATATTTGTAGTCTTTTTACAAGGTTTTTCATGGTCACCCACAAATTCCTTCTTGGAAGATGGAGAAATGAGCTGTGTGAAAACTGGGGCTTTGTGGCAAGTATCCTGGGCTGGCTCTCAGGGACCTGCCCAACTATTTATGTGAGGCCTGGAACCTGGCTGTGTTGTTCAATCTTATCCCAATGGACAGCAGACTCCCACTGAGTTTCTCTTCCATCTCCAGTTGGCTCTTTTAGAAGTGGTATCTGTGTCCTAGGGAAAGCCACTGTGAGCTATCACAGATATAATTTCCAGCAGTAAATTTTGGGGAAATGTGAGTACAGAATACCTATTTGACATATTCTAGTCTACAATGCTTTTTTAATCCATTTCATTTGGGCATTTAACTTCAGAGACTAGTGGATTTTTGTTTTTCCTAAATTATGGGTAGAGAAATTGAGAAAAAAGAAATCCAGGAAATTTAACAACTCAGAGCCAGGATATCTTTCTTATAATCTTCTGTAGCCCTCCTTGGAATTGAACTCAAAGCAGAGATGGAAAAATAAAGATGACTATTAGCACCAAAATAGATTTCTTGAAAACAGGACTGGCGCCTGTTTCCTTCTGAAGTTTGGACACCATTCCAGGATTTCAGCATGCGCTGTCTGTCTTTACCCTGGGTGACTTCACGTCATGCCATTGGTTTTCACGAGCCATGAAGGACACAAGTCCAGGCCACAGATGGCATGGTCACGGTGAGTTCATGCTTCCAAGTTCCAAGATCTCACTCTGTAAGATGTTTGATGGGCAGTTAGGGAAGACTGCATCTAACCTTTCCAGAAGTTACCATGAAACCAGCTAAACCAGTGTAAGACTTAAAAAAAAAAAAAAATTGCACAAATAATACTATAATAGCAGCAACAGGGATTTGTGAAAAAGTACTCTGAATCCCAAAATCCCAGTAAATATTTTATTTTTGTGTGTTCACTTATATTCAGACATTAAAAAAAAAAGTAGAAGGATAAGGGTTTGAGACTTTGGGTCAAACACTGCAACACATTGACTAGGTAAACGCATACGTAAGTAGAACTATTTGGGCTAAAAGCTATAATGATACTGGCTTTTAAAAATGGACATGAAAAAAGTCTATATTTCCACACATTCTGACTGGGCTTTCTTTTTTCTAAGTGGAAGAAGTATCTTTGTCTTCTTTAATATTTAAAGGAAAATAATCATTGCTATTGCTATGAAGAACTTTTTTCTGATTATAAAAGTAATATACACTTATGGCAGAAAATCAGAAAAAATAGGAAGAAGAGGATAAAAATCACTTGTAATTTTATCACCAGATAACAGTTATGTTTTGTTCATTTTTTTATATAATATCTTCTCTATGCATATGTACTTTAAAGACCAAATTTGGTCATACTGTACTGACAATTTTTATTTCTGCTCTTTTCACTTATTGTTCTTTCCATAGCATTTCCCCAATGCCATTAAGTGTTAGTGAAGGTATCATTTTAAACGGTTATGTAATATTTCATCACACAGAGATTCTCCTACTGTTGAACATTTGGTTATAATGTATGTTATCATAGATATCACTGCAGTGAACAGATTTGTACATTTATTTTTGCTTGAGTTTCAGATAAATTCCTTGGGGAAGATACTTAGAAGACATCCTATTAGCTTGAAAGTTGACTTTTTTTTTTTTTTGCAATCTTATGCTATCATTTTAGTAGTTGTGTTAGTTTTTACAACATAATCCTTGGCTTCTCAGAGTCTAATTAATAATTTTAATCATTGGTACTTTCACCTCTTAGTGGAAGATCCTTATAACACTTTTAATTCCTAAATCTAAGCATCTCCCAACTCATACGCTATCATTGTTGTGTATTTTAACTCTATTTTATATCCCACAAAACATGGCTGGTTTTTTTTTTTTAAACCGTCAAAAGTTATTCTTACTTATATATTTACCCTTGTCAATTCTTCCTCCATTTCTGAGCTTTATTTTGGAATAATTTTTCTTCTGCCTGAAGAAATCCCATGGGATTTATTGTAGTGCAACTCTGCTAGTGATGAATTCTCGACTTCTGTTTGCTTGAAACTATCTTTATCTTACCTTAATTCTTGATGGATGCTTTCACTGGATAGAGTGGGCAGTTATTGTGTCATTCCCTTGTCTTTTGTATTCCTTTTTTTTTTTCTATCAGTCTAACTATTGCTCCTTTAAAGGTAATGTATCTGATTTTAAGATTTTAATTTTTTAACATAGTTTCAAAAAGTTTACAGTCCTCTTGAAGGATTCCCCCATTTAGCATGGCCGTTGAGAACAGTGAGTCTTCTCTCCCACCCCAGAAGGGAGCAGAGCCAGGGATGCCCTTGGACAGGATGGGTACCACTATACCCTCTGAGTCCTGGAATAGCATCTGGGGAACACACTGCAGACGAGCCAACAACACCATCATCAGCCCAGTGCCAAGACAGAAAATCCATTTCATTTGCCTTACTTGAAGTGATTTATCCACTTATATTCTACTTTTCAAGTTTTATGTGTTTTTTCTGCCTTAAAATTGTGCTAGGTGCCGTCAAGTCAATTTCAACTTATGGTGACCCCATGTGTTACAGATTAGAACTGCCCCATAGGGATTTCTAGCCTGTATGTTTTACAAAGGAGCCCTGGTGGCACAGTGGTTAAGAGCTTGGCTGCTAACCAAAAGGTCTGCAGTTTCAATCCATTGGCTGCTCCTTGGAAACCCTATGGGGCAGTTCTACTCTGTCCTCTAGGGTCGTTATGAGTCGGAATTGACTAGATGGCAATGGGTTTGGGGTTTTTTTGGGTAATTTTTACAAAAGCAGATCTCCAGGTCTTCTCTCCAGCAGAGCCACTGGGTGGGTTTGAACCACCAACTTTTGGTTAGCAGCCGAGCACTCAACCGTGCATCACTGGGCTCCTTGCCTTATAATTAAACCTAGTGAAATACCACTCTTTACGGTGCTATCTTGATGGTCATGTCTTTGTCAGATCTGCTTTAAGTGGTGGGGACATTTCTGGTGGGGCTGAGTTCTTTTTCAGCCTCAGACTTCTTTAGGAAATAATACCACGTAATAACCTAGGGTAGCTAGAAACAGAAAGTGTAAGGCCAAAGCCACAGCTTCTATTATCAAAGCCAATCATTGCCTTGGTTGAGCTCAGTTCTGATGTGTTCCAGGCTGTTTAAATACCAGTGCTTCCTTTCCTTCCATGCCCATCAGCCAAGTCTGACCTTCAGATTGACAGAGAACGTAAGCATTTTCTCAAGAGAGGAACAATGTGAGCTTGGGTGTCTTTGTTTTTTTTTTTTATCCCTGGGGCAGCACATTTCCCAGAAAACCACATTGGTGATATCCTAGACACGGTTTCACAAATTCCACAAACGTCAGGGCCCTAGAATACAGAACTGTCCAGGATTTGACAATTCGAGGGTAGTCACAACCTGACTTCCTCTCTCACTTGGGCTTGATGAAATATCAAGTTGTCAATGGAAAGGAAAGGGAGAAAGTAAAAGTTAGAGCAATTGCATTCTTTATTCTGCTGATTTTTCTTTAACTATATATTGGACTAGAAATAACAAAGTGGACGCTGAGAGTGTGTAGGGATGGATGGACAGGTTTAGCAAAGCCTGGGGAAAGCGGGGAAAGCTGGTGTGATTATGTTTGAAGAGTTATGTTGTTTCCACTAACATTTTGCTCTCCATGCTGACTGGCACATTTGTTTCCGGCCTGTGATGAGTGCCGGCTGGCCTTCATGCCTGAGCGGAGAGCCGTTTTCCATGTGGGGAACATTGTACAGAGTGGAACCAGACCCAATGATGAGATGATGAAGTGAATATCATCGTGGACGCATTCCAGTGCGGCTCTTCAGTGTTTGTCTCTCCGTGTCCAGGCCCAGGAACTTGGCACCTGCTTCATGTCCTTGCTTCCAGCTTGTTCTCCATTGCTGTTGCTGTTAGCTGCTTTCAAATCAACCCCCGACTCATGGCAACCCCACACACAATGGAATCAAATGCTGTCCAGTCCAGCACCATCCCCATGATTGGTTGCAGATCAGACGGTTGTGATCCATAGAGTTTTCACTGGCTGATTTTTGGACATAGATTGCCAGGCTTTTCTTCCTAGTCCATCTTGGTCTGAAAGCTCCGCTGAAACCTATTCAGCATCACAGCAACCTGAAAGCGTCCACTGACAGACAGGTGGTGGCTGTGCATGAGGTGCATTGGCCAGGACACAAACCTGAGACTCCTGCGTGGAAAGGTGAGAATTCTTCTGAAACACCACTGCCCCCTGTTCTCCATTAGTCCCTAACTAATAATTAGTTGATTTAAGTGTGATCCATACCAGGGACAATGCATACTGCAAATGTCATCTGATGTCTAGTCCCCGGTTTGTGCTATTGGTCTCACAGGCAGACACAAATGCACAGAAAGCTCTAGGACCAATTGTTTCTTTCTTCTTCCATTCATTCAACAAATTTTTATTGAGCATTTACTGTGTGTCAGGCACAATGCTACATACTGAGGATACCAAAGTGAACAAAACAGTCTCTGCTTTCATGGAATTTCCATTCTAGTGGGGAAGACTGACAAAAAACATGCATAGGAAGGATGGTAACAAGTGCTATTAAAAAACATGGCAGACTCCCAGGGAGAGGGAGTAATGGAGGGCTGGTATTTTTTAAGTGGTCAGGGAAGGACTGTCTGATAAGCCCATGTGTGAGCAGAAACCCGAGGGAAGTGAGGAGGCTGCTGTGGGCTTAGCCACAGGGAGAGTGTCCTAAGTGGAGGAATCTGCAGGTGCAAAGGCCGGAGATAGCAGCCTGCTTGGAGAGGCTGAGGCTCTGCAATGTGCCCGGGAGGGCTGGCACAGGTTGAGGGGAGAGAGATGGGAGAGGAAGTTTAAGGAAGTCAGATAGTATAGGGTCTTGAGGGTCATCGTGAGGAATGTGAATTTTACTCAGTGAGATGGGAAAGCCATGGGAGGGTCCTAGGCAGAGAGCTTAGGCACAATTATCCAACTGTGTTCTAATGGGTTCACCTGGGCTGCTGGCTGGAGAGAGACTCCAAGGGCAAAGTGGCAGCAGGGAGATCAGCTAGGAGTGATTTTAATAATTGGGTCGCTCTAATGTTCTGGAGATCAGCACCAAGTGACTATCCTGCTAGTCCTAATGACTGTATTCTTTTCTTGTCCAAACCCTGCTTCTCCTTTGTTTTTGGCTCCTCTGTTAGTTTTAGCTCACATCATTTCTTTCTTGAGCCGTCTTGGGCCCTGTGCCTGAAAGCCCTATTTTGGGTAACTTGCCTGGAGCCCCAGTACTTCCTTTTCTTAGCTGATCCCCTTCCGGGGAGCAGAGGGAGCACAGGCCTGTGGCTGGGGCACAGGAACCTCCTGATGACTTCTTAGGTGCCAGTGTTCTCCCTGCTTCCCTGTGCCAAACAGTGTGCTGGGATGCAAAGTTGGGCAAGACTGACATAGTCCTGTCCTTGAGGAGCTTACAGTCTAGTGGGGGAGACAAAACATCAAAACATCAGGAAACTAACAGATAGGTGGCTTAAACCACTGAGTACCTGTGACAGTTAATTTTATGTGTCAGCTTGGCTAGGCTATGGGTCAAACACTAGACTAGTTGCTGTTCCATAATGCAATGTAATCACTTTCCATAATGTAATCTAATATAATGTAATTAATCAATCAGTTGAAAGGGGAGTTTTGTTAGAGTGTATTCTGCCTCCAGATTGTAAATATATATTTTGGCTGACTTCATTCTCTCTCTCCTCTCTTCCTGTCAACCTGACATACAGATCTTGGGATGCAAGCCTGTAGAAGTCTCCAGCCTGCAGATTGACCTACAGATATTGGACTTGCCAGCCCCCACAGTTCTGTGAGCCAGCAAGAGTCTCTAGCCTGCTGCCTAACCGATGAATTTTGGACTTGTTAGCCCCTAAAATTGCATGAGCTAATTCCTTGAAGTAAATTTTTCTCCTTCTCTCTCTCTATACATATATCTCACTGATTCTGTTTCTCTAGAGAATCCTGACTAAGACAGTACGTTAATTGCATACTTATGTAAGTTCCGTGAAGGATCAAGAATGAGTTGAAAAAGAAATAACATGAGAAGGGACTCACGTTAGATGGGTGAGTGTGGGCAGCCTCTGTGAGAAAAGATGATTACACTGGGATTGAAGGATAAGAGGGAGCTAGTTACGTGAAGGAAGGAAGAAAAGTCTTCCAGGAAGAGGAAGTAGTGTGCTCGGGTCTTAAGATAGAGAAGAACGTGAAGTATTCAAAGCCTGGGACTGTGTCTGGGTTATAGTGAGAGGAGTGGAGATGAGGTTGGAGACAGAGGCAAGAGCCAGGTCATGCAGGGCCTTACTTGTGCAGGACCCTGTAGGCCTTGGTGGTGAGTCTAGATTTCACCCAAAGTACAAAGGGAAGCCACTGGAGGCTGTAATTACAGGAGTGTCATGCTCTTATTTAATTTTGAGAGAATCCATCTTTTTGCCTTTTGGTGAATGGATTGATGAAAGGAGTGAGCAGGCAGGGCGGGGATTAGGGTGAGGCCAGTGAGGCACTTACCTCAGCGCAGAATTTTAGGGGGCACCAAAACACTCACTAATGGAGATAAATAGTATTGTAATGCAATGATTAAAAAAATCAAAATTAATGCAAACAATCCATGATGAACGAAAGATCAAAGTTTTAAATAAAGACAGAATCCACCAGTATCCTGCTGAGGTATACTGGTGCCTGAAGCAAACATAAAAATGTGCACCCGGTATACATGTTTTAACGTATTTTTTGGCAGTTTAACTTTTTTCTCAGAACATTAAGGTAGTTGAAAAATATTGAACAATTGAAAAGTAGATGTATTCAAACTTAAAACATTATTTTAAGTTTAAATATTCAGGAAGCTTATTTGCATCTCTTGGGGAAGGTTCACATTCCTCAAACAAAAATAATTTCAAAGTTACTATTTCTCATTTGTTGTAACTCACAGCTCCCAGCTGAAAGAATATAAGCAAAGAAGTAGATTTTAAAAATATTATTGATTTTTTTGTTTCCATTATATTCAGGGGAGTAAAGATATAATAAATTTTATTTGAAGGTATAAATAAAATACTTAAAATTAAAATAACGTTATGAGTTTTAATATGCCCACTTTTTGACTTTTCAGTGTTTTCAGCTGCTTTGCTAGTTGCCGTCATGTTGACTCTGACTCATAGCGACCCCATGGGACAGAGTAGAAGTGCCCTATAGGGTTTTCTGGGCTGTAATATTCACAGGAACAGATAACCAACTCTTTCTCCCACAGAGTGGCTGGATGGGTTTGAACCACCAACCTTCAGGTCAGCAGCTGAGTGCTTAAATGTTGCACCACCAGGGCTCCAGTTTTCTGGAAAAAAACTGTTCATTTAAAAAATAAACAAAAATCTGGGTATAGAGGTGCACATTTTTCCTTTGCCTGAGGCTGCAGGATGCTTGGTATGACACTGTTGTATCCTGCCTTTATTTGAAATTTTGTTCATTGTGAATATTTTTGCATTAATTATAATTTTTAAAAATAATGCATTACAATATTATTTATTGTAGTTACTGAGTTTTTTGGCACCCATTACATTTTGTGTTTGAGGTGAGTGCCTCACTTGCCTCACCCTAATTCCGGCCCAAGGAGGAGTGGAGAGGTGAGCGAGAGCCTATCGTAGCAGCCCAGGTGAGAGAGGTGGTGAGTCGGGCCAAGTGGTGAAAGTGGAAATGGAAAACACTTTGAAAGTTATAATGAGTTTAACCATGTAGGCTGGTGGCATTATAGTTATTTACTTGTTGTCAGGAGGATGATAATTCACTAGTTCTTACTGTTTGTCTTATTTGGTCATAATGGAGTTGTGAAGTAGTTTTGCTTTAGTATTATAGTTTTTATGAAAACTGAATTTTGATATCACATGTTCATTTCTAACTTAGCACCAACTCTTTGCAGCAACCTAGCCAGCAGTTTTCTTTGAATATTTTGGATGTTAGAATAGGAAGGAAACATACTCTCCGGACAGTTCTCTTTCAGTCGTAAAGGTAGACTACGCAGACCCAACAAACCAGGAACCAAAGGCAGCTGATCATATTTGCCCCGAGGCTTAAATCCATTGCATTACAAAGATGTCTAACGTAAATAAACCAACACCCTCCAGGATGATATCTCACCTGAATTCCACAAATGTGGATGCCAACTCAGCCAGTGGTGATTACTGTGAGTAACTGATGACTGTTTTAAGTATTCTAAAATTTACGGGGTGACAGGTGAGCAGAAGACAATGATATTCTGAGACTATTTCCCATAGATATGATCATTCTGGCGTGGATCGGGAAATTTTCTGGGTGATTTTTTTCTTTTTTTTAAATATCTCTTTAATTTTTTTTAAGGAAGCTTATTTTAAATGACATGTGCAAATTATCTTTTGTTAGCAATGAAAGGGCACATCATGAATGCTTTTCCACGTATTTTCCATGCATTTTGAAGAATACGTTCCACTCTTCCAGACAGAGAAATAATTGACTCTCAATTAACTATTCAATGAAGATTAAAATGTAATTTTCATAGCAGGGGTCCTTTGGGTAGCTTACCTTCCAGGCACAAGGAGGGCAGGGCTACCAATCTTTCTTCTCTCTCAAGGTACAACGTGTTGACATAAAGCATATGTGGAATCCTGAGGGGATGTTATGGATTGAATTGTGTCCCCCCAAAATATGTGTTGAATTCCTGGCCCTTGTACTGATAGACTCGGGAGAAAGGCCTGGTGATCTACTTCCAAAAAAACAAACATTGAAAATCCTAGGGAGCACAGTTCTACTCAGACACACATGAGGTCACCATAAGTCAGAGTTGACTCCAGGACAACTGGTACTGTACCTG
Organism: Trichechus manatus latirostris; assembly: GCF_000243295.1. NCBI lineage: Eukaryota > Metazoa > Chordata > Mammalia > Sirenia > Trichechidae > Trichechus > Trichechus manatus. Next base: position 2,351,972 of record NW_004444003.1, read on the forward strand.
TAGAGGGGATCCTGTTTGGAAATAGGGTTTTTCTTTTGTTATGTCAAAGAAATCATACCAGTGTAGGGTGGATGCTAAGCCTAATCATTTCTGAGTAATAAAAAGACCAGGATAGACAGAGAGACACACAAACGGGGGAAGACAGACACCATGTGAAGATCGTCTATAAGCCAAAGAACTCCAAGGACCAAAAGAACACCCAGGGATATCGACAAGGAAGAAATGGATGTGTCTGAGACACTGATCTGGACTTTGGACCTCCAGAACTGTGAGAAAATAAATTTCTGTTCTTTAAAGACACCCACTTGTGGTATTTATTTGTGTTACAGCAGCACTAGATAACTAAGACCGGGGTATCAAGTTTGGGCCCCAGAAGGGCAGTTTTCAAACTGTGACGTTATTGTTGCTTCTTCCACACTCATTGGGGATCCAGTTTTGGAGCTAATGACCACAAATACTCCAAAGCTTGTCTTGGAACTGGTGACAATAAACCCTGTCTTTTCTCTATTGCATTCATTCAATAAACATTTGTTGGGTACCAACAATGAGCTGTGCACGGGGTAGTGCTGAAGATGCAATGCTTACTTAAGGAATGTTTTGTTAAAACCTATGCATTTAAACCTAAGTGTTTACTTTCCCAGGGGATCTATTAGACTGTGCCTAGTAGAGATAATCCTGGGATTCCAGGTTGTAGAAAGGTCCCCCTTGGAAGGGAGCCAACCCAGAAAATGCCTCTCAGGGAGAGGTGCATTTGATCTCTGCCTAAGCTCAGAGGAACCTGAAGAATTGCTCCATGAAGCAGATCTCTTCCATCCTCTGCCCTTCAGATTCCCCACCCTGTAGCAGGCTGGTTGATAGTTGCAATCCATAAGGATACAGGTGAGATCATTGGCTCCGAGACATGTTCCCAGGCTCGGGCGTGCTGGTGAGGAGAGTTTTCTCTCTCGTGTAACTGAGGAGAGTCTCTGGGTACTACAAATGGTTAAGGGCTAGGCTGCTAACTGAAAAGTTGGCAGTTCCAATCCAACCAGTGGCACCTCAGAAGGAAGTCCTGGTGATTTGCTTCCAAAAGCTCACAGCCATGAAAACCCTATGGACTGCAGTTCTACTCTACAACACATGGGTCACCATGAGCTGGAATAGAGTTGACGCCAACTGGTTTAGTTGTGTGTGTGTGTGTGTGTGTGTGTGTAACTGGGGCATGTCGGGCTGCTCTGAAGTATCATGTGTCAGCCATGAATGTATATGACATTCATATACTAATGTCTCCATAAAAAAACCACACATACCTGTTGCTGTCAAGTCGATTCAGATTCATATCGACCCTATAGGACAGAGTAGAACCGCTCCATAAGGTTTCCAAGGAGCAGCCGGTGGATTTGAACCGCCAACCATTTGGTGAGCAGCCAAGCTGTTAACCACTGCGCCACTAGGGCTCCTAATGTCCCCATACTTCCACTCAAACCCAATTTACAACTTCTCCTCTTTGCTGAGACTTCTTTACCTCTCTTCCTCTTTCAGTTTTATTTCCAGTATGGAAGAATTACTCCAGAATCTGTTAAAACGAAGAAGCAGGGGCAGGAACCAACCTACCGTCCCACTCAAGCAGCATGAACTGCCAGCTACGTGCCAGTCAGTAGTTCAACCTCCAACGTGGCTAGAGGGGCGAAGGAGCTCCTCCCTGTTCCTGTCTCCAAGGAACGGATTGGTCTCTCAGCTTCTTTCATTATTCTTCCTAACTGCTGAATGAGGCTATGGCCACGTGACTGGCGCCCTTTAGAAGAACAATGGGATTCTTGCTTTCTCTCTGCAGCTATCATGCTCTCTCTCCTTTTCTAGCAGGCTTCCAAAGAAAGTCTCTATATTGAGCAGTGCAAAAAGAGGAGGAGGAGCTCCCGATGCTTGACTTCATTAGTATTTGATTTAATTTCAAAAGCTCTACCCACACGATTGCATTTTACTCAGATTACACACTCAAGCCCTCATTGGCAAAAACAGCTGTGATGGCACGAAGGTTTACAGAGACGCTTGGCATTCCAGGGCTCAGTGATGATCACAGTTTCTTGCCTTCTATAGGGTGCCCAGGGTTGAGGCTCTGGCTCCTTTGGGCCCAGCCTTTCAATGATATGAGGAATTTAAGAAATAGTTGGAGGTCCTGGGTGGGCCAAATGGTTAATGTACTTGGCTGCTAACCAAAGGTTGACAGTTCGAGTCCACCCAGAAGCACCTCAGAAGAAAGGCCAGGTGTTCTACTTCCAAAAAATTAGCCACTGAAAACCACATGGAACACAGTTCTGCTCTGACATGGGGTCTCCACGAGTCAGAGTTGACTCGATGGCAACTGGTCAGCTTGTCCAAGGTCACGTTGAGGTTGTGGCAGAGCCAGGTTTTTTGGTTCTGTTCCCTTTAACCTCATGGCATGGCACAGAGAGTAGCTCAGGATAGTGGGAAGGACACTGGCCTGGTCTTCGGAAGTCCTGACTGCTGGTCCAGGCTGTGCCACGAACCAGCTATGGGATGTTGGGCAGATTCTCTGAGCCTCAGTTTCCCTTAGAACTGTGGAGGTCAATAGGGGCATTTGCATCACCATTCCTTGCCTCCCAAGACCCTGACCTTTTTCCCGCTAAGCTTTGCCTGGTCTCAGCATCCTTTTTATTTTTATTTTATTTAAAAAAATATTGCATTTTTGGTAGAAGTGTACACAGCAAAACAGGTTCCCATTTGACAATTTCTACACAAATTGTTTGTTCGGTGATATTGGTTACAATCCTCACATTGTATCAGCATTCTCATTTCTGTTCTAGATGTTCTGTTCCCATTAACCTAGTCTCAGAGCCCCCCAAGCTTCTCATCTATGCTTTAGAGTGTTGACTATTTGGTCTCATATAGATTTTTTTTTAAATAATATTTTATTGTGTTCTTGGTGAAAGTTTACACAGCAAATTAGGTTCCCATTTAACAATTTCCATGCATGTTGTTCGGTGACATTGGTTGCATATTTCACGTGTCAACATTCTCATTATTTCCATTCTGATGGTTCCATTTCCATTAATCTAGCTTCCGTGTCCCACTTTGCCTTCTCATCTTTTCTTTAGGGTAAATGTTGACTGTTTGTTCTCATATAGTTTTTTTTTTTTTTTTTTAAGAACACAGTACTCATGAGTAATGTTATTTATTTTATGAGCTGATCTGTTATTTGACTGAAAGATGTCCCAGGGAGTGGTTTCAATTCCAGGTTTAAAGCGTGTCTCAGGGTGATAGTCTCGGTGGTTCCTCTGGTCTGTACCAGTCCAGTAAGTCTTGCATTTTTTAAAGATTTTTGAGGTTTGTTCTATGTTTTTCTCCCGTTCTATCCAGGACCATCTATTGTGTCCCTGGTCAGAACAGCCAGAAGTGGTAGCTAGGCACCGTCTAGTTCTTCTGGTCTCAGGATTGATGAGGCAGTGGTTCATGTGGGCTATTAATTGTGTAGAATATTTTCTTCTTTGAGTCTTTGGTTTCCTTCTTTTTCTTTTGCACCAGATGAGAAAAGACCAAGAGTTATATCTTACATGGCCACTCGCAAGCTTTTAAGACCCCAGATACTATTCACCAGACTAGGATGTAGAACATAAACTTTATGAACTATATTATGCCAATTGACTGAATTGTCCCATGGGACTATGGTCCTAAGCCTTCAAACGCAGTAAACCAATCCCATGAGGTGTTTGGTTATGTCTAGGAAGTATCCATAACTACGCCGCCTTTGTGCTTTAGTATATATATGAATATATATGTAGCACAAACAAACATGTATATAGCCATGCCTACAGATACACCTATACAAGCACACGTATGTATATACATATACCTTCCTATACACATATATGCATACTTATCTACCTATGTAACCACACATATATATTTTTGTTGATATTGCTGTTGTTGCAAAATTGTATATGCTATAGCATTTACCAAAAACATCCCTCATTTGTGTGTACTTCTTAGTGCCAATTGTGCAGACTTCACCCACATTCAGTATTGCCTTTCCCATCACCAAAAAATAACAAATGTCTACTATCTAGAAATTAATTCCCCAGCCCTCCCCATCGCATCCCTGATAACCATCAAAGAACATTGTTTTCTGTATACCTATTCTTTTCTTTTTATAAAAATGAGTTCATACAATATTTGTCCTTTTGTTATTGACTTATTTTACTTAGCATAATGTCTTGCAGATTCATCCATGTTATAGTATCTTTCAAGAACCCATCATTATTCTTTATAGCTGTGTATTATTACATTGTATGTATGTACCACAATTTGTTTATCCATTCGTCCGTTGATGGGCACTTAAGTTGTCTCCATCTTTTTGCTATTGTGAATAATGCTGCAATGAACATGGGTGTGTATATGTCTATTAGTGTCACTGCTATTAGATTTCTAGGGTATATACCTAGGACTGGAATTACTGGATCATAATGTGTTTTTATTTCTATCTTTTTGAAAAAGTGCCAGACCATTTTCTATAGTGGTTGCACTATTTTACAATCCCATCAGCAGTGGATCAGGGTTCCAATCTCCCCACAACCTTGCTTTCATTTGTTGTTCTCTGTTTGATCGGTGCCATTTTTGCAGGGGTGAGAAGGTATCTCATTGTAGTTTTGATCTGTATCTCTCTAATGGCTAATGATTGTGAGCATCTTTTCATGTGTTTGTTGGCCGTTTGACTGTCCTCTTTGGTGAAGTGTCCCTCAGTATCCTTTTTAACACAATACTCCAGGGAGCCACTACCAGTGCCCTGGAATTGCCCACACAGCTGAATCTGATGTGCTCTGCCTCTCCTAATATAAAATGAGGGAGAAAGCAGATCAATGGTTTTCCAACAATTTTTGCAGCACAAGTCTTTCTTCAGATGTTATCCGATGTAGAAACCTTACATATAAAAGCACTGAAATGCTGAGCTTTCTGGGAGACCTGCCAGATGGCCTCCCTCAGCCTGAAAAGGGTGCAAGGAGCATGTCTTTGCAACACCTAGGCATGGCCGCAAGGAGGCCCCCAGCACCGAAACTCTGGACCTCTATGATTCTAAGAGCCAAGTGGTCTGGACCCTGGGTTGGAGATTGAGGGAAACTGCTGGTGAAGCCAGGAGAGAAGGTGGCTGTACGTATTGGAGGTCTACAGAAACTCTTTCCTTCCTGAAAATATTCTATACCTCTCTTCCAGGGAGGTGTCAGCTGAATCAAGGAACCTATTTCTATTCATGTGTTCTGATAGCAAATCCAGAAACTCCTTTGCATTTGGCATGTGATTTTGCTCCTTTATTGGAATAAAAGCCTGACAGTTTGAGCATTAAATCTACCTCTGTGAGTGTGTGTGTGTGTGTGTGTGTGTGTGTGTGTGTGTTGGAGGTGGGGTGTTGAGGTGGGAGGGGGAAAGCGATGAGTGAAGGCGTTGAATTTAAAGACACAGAAAGACAGACGCAGGCTTCCTCAGTGAGGCAGCTTCTGAAGCTGGAACCAACTTAAAAGATGATGTCAAAATCTTTCCTATCTCAGCGTTTGAATCACTGCCCAGATGGTGTCTTCAACATGATCAAAAAAAGGATGCCACGCTCTCCTCTCCCCTTTACCATCCCTCTTCTTTCTTCCTCCTTCTCCTCTCTTCCTCTCCTGCAGTATTTTTCCGCTCTCCTGCCCAGGCTCTGACTGAATTTATTTGTCTATAACTGCTCATGGCTTTAGAGCTAGCTCCTGTCACACATCCCTGCCCCATGCGCTATCAGCCTGTTCCTTTTGCAGAGAAAGGGGAGCTTTCTGTCATTCCCAGCAAGCCAGTGGATGTCTCGGGCCAGGAGGAACACTAGGCTTTTCAGTTAGTTATGCTGGAAGGACTTTTTTTCAATTGTTGTAAAAAATATGTATAACACAACATTTGCCCATTTAATATTTTTTCATGTGTACAATTTGGCGATATCAATTACATTGATCATGTTGAACAACCAACACCAAAATCCATAGTCAGATTATGGAAGGATCTTTCTACTGGAAAAAGTCTCTCTTCCTTAGCTCTTGGACCCAGCACTAAAAGCTAAATACACAATAGAAAGTGGGTGCAAAAGGGTAAGGGAAGAAGATGAACACGTTTGGTCTCTTCAAAAGAGAGCTTGGAAGGGAAGGACAGCGCTAGAGTCAGAGAGGAGCTTGGGGGAGCAACCGCAGCTGTAACCACTGCTGGTCATGCGGGACCCAGTGGAGACCCCGGAGGATGGCTGTGGACAGGGAGGCTTGCCGTATCAGGTCCTGTTGCTATGATGGCCTTGGACTTGCCTGACAGTGCCACTTCCACCACAACAGGGCTCAGATGCCATATTGGGTAGTGGAGTTAGGCACCACTGCTCCTTCAATATGGAGTCCGTGGGTAGTGCAATGGTTAACATGCTTGGCTGCTAACTGAAAGACTGGAGATTCGAGTTTACCCAGAGACATCTCAGAAGAAAGGTCTGGTGATCTTCTTCCAAAAAAATCAGCCATTGAAAACCCAGTGGAGCACAGACCTACTCTGATACACATGGGGTTGCCATGAGTCGAAACTGACTCAAAAGCAACCTGTTTTTGCTCCTTCAGCATACATTCATTCGTTCATTCGTTTGACAGACGTTCACTGAGTGCCTACTATGTGCCAGGCACTGTTCTAGGTGCTGGGGACACTGCACTCTCTCCTGAGTCAGCCACCCAGGAATCACCGACTGGCTTTGAGAAAGTGACAGCATGATTGGGGCCAACAAAACATGGTAACATCTGGGGCTGAGACGGTTTGCTTGGAAAGACCCTAATTAAACCTCCCTCTCATTTTCAGCAACCTCTACGGTCAGGAGGCTCTTGGTGACTGCCAGGGCTTTGTGTGTGGTGATCCCCTTATCAGAGAAGGGGCTGATCTGATCTGGCGGTCCCCAGATCCTCCAGCCCTACTCTGGCCAGAGTTACTTAGTTTCTAACCTTTTTATTCATTAAACAGTTTGTAAGATTTCATTGTGCAAATAGTTTTAAGGTTAAAGAAAAGATTGAAAACCCACCATCCTACTAAATTAGTTTCAGAATCAGAAGGAGAAGAAAGACTTGTATGTGATTTTCTAACCCCAAGTCAACATCTAACTTACGACAAGCCACTTTGTTACTGCCTCATTTATTTTATCTGGAGAATAAGGGTAATGACAATTGGTAATAACTTGTATAGCTATCTCTTTATATACTCAAGATAATTTTATATACAGTATGTCATTAGATAGATATTTCCTCTCACGGTTAATAGTAACCACGGATAAAATAGTGATTTCGGTTTCTGAAAGAAAGAAGCAAGAGCATAAAGTACTTCTAAAAAGATATTTCTGTGTAATGGTAGAGCAGCATACAAGAAAAAAAATATTTTTTTATAGCACAGTCACATTACAAAAAAGTCCACATACATTTGGGTCTACGACATATCAATAATTAAACAGGGTCATTGAATAAATGTTATACCATCTCCCCTTCCCTTCTTCCTTTCCACACGGGCACTTTGACATTTTGTGCTGTCAGAATGCCTGACAAATCTGTTTCCACTGAGAAGTAAACTACCTTGCTAACCCAAAGGGACGCCCAAACGGTGTCCGTTCTTGTAAGAAGACATAAATATATGCTTTAATTAAAAGAAAATGTCATCTGGGGAGGGGGGATGGGGCTTCCACCCTGAGTGTAGCCAGTCACCTTAAAGTAAAGGTTGAGACCATGAGAAATTAAAAGTAGAGTACTGAAAAATCCCTCAAACCCCATATCACTTTATAACACAGTGTTCTTTTGGTATATATCACACAAAAGCAAAACTTCCCTGATGCATCTCAACTCCATGGTTGTTCATTTCCTCCTTTATGCTTTTGTTTATTAATTTTAAAATTACTATGACACAGTTCATATATAAAAAGGACTTATATTATGTCTGTATATTTAAGGTATGAAAAATGATTTATACCCAGCTTAAGAATATTATGAGTACTGTTAGAACTCTCTCTGTGATCATGTTTTCCTCCTTATCTCCCAGGGATAAACACTATTCTGATCTTTGTGTTCCTCATTTCCTTGCTTTTTATTACAGTTTTACTACATAAGTATGAATCTTTAGATTCGATGTTTTAGTTTTAGTGTATTTTTGACCTTTACATGAATAGAATCATACTGTTTGTATTCTTCTGTGACTAACTTTTCTCATTCCATGTTTCATTTATTCATTCTTAGAAAAATCTTAGTTTATATAATTGTAATTAGTTAATATTCACTGCTCTATAATATTTCAGTGGTGCTCTGGTGGCATAGTGGTTAAGAGCTCACTTGGCAGTTCAAACCCACCATTCCTTGGAAACCCTATGTGACAGTTCTACTCCGTCCTATAGGGTTGCTACGAGTTGAAATCAACTCAATGACAGTGGTTTTTTAAAAATAATATTTCATAGAATGAAGGGACCATAATTTATTTATCCATTTTCCTATGGAAGGACATTGATTGACTACAGTTTTGTTTTTGCATTACAATAATGCTGTTATGAACATTCTTGAGCATGCTCCCTAGTGTTCCTGGGCTAGATTTTCTCTAGTATATTTCCTAGGAGAGGAATTGCAGAGTCACACAGCATGAGCAGAGGGCAGCGGTGGCTCAGTAGTAGAATTCTCACCTTCCATGCAGGAGACCCAGGTTTGATTCCCGACCAATGCGCCTCGTGCGCAGCCACCCCCCGTCTGTCAGTGGAGGCTTGCTTGTTGCTATGATGCTGAAAGGGTTTCAGTGGAGCTTCCAGACTAAGACAGACTAGGAAGAAAGGTATGGCAATCTACTTCTGAAAATCAGCCATTGAAAACCCTATGGATCACAAAGGTCAGATTCAGAATGGACCATGGGGATGGTGCAGGACCCGGCAGTGTTTCCTTCTGTTGTATGTGGGGTTACCATGAGTCTAGGGCCATCTCAAAGTCAGCTAACAACAATCCAGCCTGTGTATCTTCAGCTTTACTAGATAATGGCAACTTATTTTCTAAAGTGGCTGTAACAATTTACACTGTCAATAGCAGCGCATAAAGAGCTCCCATTACTCCACAACCTTGCCAACACTTGGTATTTTCTAACTTTTTAAAATTTTGCCTGAGAAGTGCATATTTATATTCATGTTGTGGGTTTGATTTTCATTTCTGGATTACTGTTGAGGTTGAATTGACACAGTGGCTGCAGCAACGGTCTCAAACATAGCAACGATTGTGAGGATGGCGCAGGACTGGGCAGAGTTTTGTTCTGTTGTACAAAGTGTCACTGTGAGTTGGAACTGACTCGACGGCACCTAACAACATTGAGTTTGAGAATCTTTGCCTATCTGTATTGACCATTTGTGTTTTCATTTCCGAGAAAATGTCGTTCATAACTTTTTGCCATTTTTCCACTAGTTGTTTATCTCTTTCTTAATATTTTATGAGTCGTTTATAGATACTCAAGCCAAACCTATCGCCGTTGAGTTGATTCTGACTCATAGCGAGCCTGTAGGACAGAGTAGAACTGCCCCATAGGGTTTCCAAAGCTGTAAAGCTTTACAGAAGCAGACTGCCACATCTTTCTTATGCAGAGCAGCTGTTGGGTTCCTATTTCCAACCTTTCGGCTAGCAGCCAAGCGCTTAACCACTGCACCAATAGGGCTCCTCCTTTGTATATGGAAACCCTGGTGGTATAGTGGTTAAGAGTTCAGCTGCTAACCATAAGGTCAGCAGTTCAAATCCACCAGGTGCTCTTTGGAAACCCTACGGGGGCAGTTCTCTGTCCTACAGGGTCATTACGAGTCGGAATATATGCTGGGCACTAACTCTTTGTTGGTTGTGTGTTTTGCAAATATCTTCTAGTTTGTGGTTTCATTTTTAATATCTTTAGATTGTTGTTTGATGAAGAGGTCTTAATTATAATACCAGACTTGTCAGCGTTCATAGTTCCTTTTTTTTTCATATTGTTTCAGAATGTCTTGCCCACCCAAAGCTATGAAGACATTTTCTTATAAAAATGTCAAAGTTTTGGTTTTAAGAATTCTTTATTACTCCTGGAATTAATTTTGAGGTATATTGTGAAGCATAGTCAAATGCTCTTATTTCCTATATCTGTAATAAGTGTTTTACCACCATTTTTCAAATAGTGCATTCTTTCCCCATGATCTGCAATATCCTCTCTGGGTTTTCTTTAATGTTCCACGGGCTTGAAGACTTCTCCCCACTTCATGCCCAGGTACAGAGAGTGAAGTTAATCATCATACACTTCAGTTCATGGCACATTATCATTGCTGATCCCTGTCCTGTTTTGCTTCCTCTCTCCCTCAGTCCCTTACTTCCCCTTTATTTCCATCTCCCACTCCCATTTGAATTCCCTCCCCATAGGCAATCTTTCTAAAATATACAATGTGTACCCTTTTACTTTCGTTTGTACGAGTTCTTGGTGCAAGCTGCTTGTGCTATGTGTGTGTGCCCACACACACACAATTAACTTTATTATAGTATAACTTACATACAATAAAATTCATCAATTTCAAATGTATAATTTGATGAGTTTTGACAAATGTCTGTAATCATGTAATCACCACCACAATCAAGATATAGAATATTTCTATTACCCCAAAAACGTTTCTCCATGGCAATTTGGATTTAATCTCCCTTTCCCCCAGCTCCTGGCAACAGCTGATTTGCTTACTGTTTTTATATTTTTTTCTTTTTATAGAAATGGAATTATACAACACATAGTCTTCAGTGTCTGACATTTTTTACTTAGTATAATCCTTCTGAGATTCATTCATGTTATACACATCAACAGTTCATCCCTTTTCATTGCTGAGTAGGATTCCACTGCATGGGTACATCACTATTTGTTTATTCATTCATCAATTGATGGATGTCTGGGTTATTTCTAGTTTGGGGGGCTATTGTGAATAAAGCTGCTATGAACATTATGTACAAGACTTTGTGTGGACATATCTCTTTATTGTTTTAGTTAAATACCTAGGTGAGGGGATGCTAGGTTGTATGGTAAGTATATTTTAACTTTAATAGAAACATGTTTTCCAAAGAGGCTGTACATTTTACATTCCATTAGCAAAGAATGAAAGAGTCCCAGTTGATTGGTTGATTTTTTTTTTGCCAATTTAACATTTTTTATGTGTACAATTCAATAAAATCAATTACATCAATATTGTTGTGCAACCATCACCAATATCCATTGCCAAATTTTCCATCCCCATAAATAAAAACTCTGTTCCCTAAACAATAATTCCCCCTTTCCGCATCCCTCCCGGTCCGTCCTAGTAACCACTATTAAACTCTGATCTCTATACCTTTGCCTCTTCTAGGTACTTCATATTAGTGATATCATACAATATTTGTCCTTTTGTAATGTTTTCAAGGTTTACCCACATCATAGTACAAATCAGGACTTAATTTCTCTTTATCCATGCCTGTTTGTTTGTTTCCATCTATTATTTATCTTAGTGGTTCTCTGAATTAAGTACAAAAAATTCTTTGAAGACACATGAGTCCCCATATAAATCTAAAATTTGAGGGCAGGAAATTGAACTAGATGACTCTTGGAGCCCATTTCATTCAGGTTGATGGTAAACTCCAGCAGTAATGAAAGAAGAAATTTCTTTCTCACATTCTCATTTATCACATAAGGAAATTCTGTCTGTATTGTTTCATTGGTACAAACAGAAGTTGAAATCATATAGTAGGTAGACAAAGCTGAAACACAAAGGCCCTTTCAGAACACATGGGGAAGCACCTAAATGAAGAACCTAATGGAGGAAGAGGGGCAGTGGTGGTTCGGTGGTAGAACTCTCAGACTGCATGTGGAAGTCCCAGGTTTGATTCCTGGCCAATGAACCTCATGTACAGCCACCACCTGTCTGTCTGTGGAGGCTTGTGTGTTGCTATGATGCCGAACGGCTTTCAGCAGAGCTTTCAGATTAAGATGGTCTAGGAAGAAAGGCCTGGTGATCTACTTTTTTTTTCAGTTACCACTGTCTGAGTCCCCCCCACCCCACTTTTTCTTGTACTGTAGATGAAGGTTTATAGAACAAACTAGCTTCTCGTTAAAGTTAGTACACATGTTGTTTTATGACAATGGTTACCAACCCCATGACATGTCAACACTCTCCCTTCTTGAGCTTGGGTTCCCTATTACCAACAAGCTTTCTTGTCCCCTCCTGCCTTCTAGTTCTTGCCCCTGGGTTGGAGTGCCCCTTTAGTCTCATTTTCTTTCATGGGCCTGTCTCATCTTTGGATGAAGGGTGAATGATGGATTGATTTTTGAGTGTTAAACCAACCCTCCAATCTTGAGATAAACCTCACTTCTTCATGATGTATCATCCTTTTCATATATTGCTGTATCTACTTTGCTAAATTTTTGTTAAGAATTTTTGCAACTATGATTATGAGGGACTCTAATTATCTTTTTCTGTAAAGTTTTGTGTGATTTTAGTATCTGAGTAATGCTGACTTCATAAAATTGGTTAAATATTCCCTCCTCTTCTATTTTCTGGAAGTGTTTATGTAGATTTGGTATAATTTCTTCCTTTAAGTGATGTATAAAAGTCACCAGTGAAGTTATCTACTCCTCAGAAAAATGTTCCCTGAACCTCCAATCTAGATCAGACCCTGCTGTTATACTTTCTAAAACACTCTACTCCTTATCCTCAGAGCACTTAGTAGAATTTATAATTATATACGTATTTCTGTGACTTTGTTTAATGCCTGTCTCTCTACCACAGTATAAACAGGGAGTATGTGTATCTTTTTCATTGATGAATCCCCAACACCTAACACTGTACCTGGCATATATTAGTTCTGCAGTATATATTTTTTTGAACGAATGCATTCCTGTTCCATAAGACACCCCAGTAGTCTTATAATAAATTTTCCTTGCTTTTTTTTTTTTTAATTAAGCTAGCTCAGGTTGGTTTCTCTTTCTAGTAACTGAAAGGGTCTGAGAGATGACCAGGGGAAATCTAGTACTTCATAGAAGGGTCAGGCTAATATTGAAACAATTCCAGTTAAGTTAGACCGTCAGAAAGCTCAAGTAGCTTGAGGATGATAGGAAAATACAATGGCAGGAAAATTCAAGTCAAGTGTTTCCTGCTCCACTCACTTCACTCCTGCCTGCCCCGAGGCCCTCAGTCTCTGTCCTGGGTCTACTTTGCTGGGCATGCAAATGAATAAGGTCAAAGAAAGGATGCATGCTAGGTATTGAGCTTGAAAGAGTAGAGCCAAAGAGATCTGCAGCCTAGCTTCCTTCGTTGTTGTTAGCTGCCTTGAAGTGGGCCCTAGACTCATGTGCCACGCACAAGAGAACAAAACGCTGCCTGATCTTGTGTCAGACCCATGATCTGTTGCAGCTCAGACTATTGTGATCTATAGGGTTTTCACTGCCCGATTTACAGAAGCAGATGGTCAGGCCTTTCTTTTAGTCTGCCTTAGTCTCGAAGCTCCGCTGAAATCTTTTCCGCATCATGCTGTTGTTGATAGTTGCTGCCAAGCTGATTCTGACTCACGGCGACCCCACGTGTGCAGAGTAAAAATGCTCCGTAGGATTTTCAAGGCTGTGACCTTTTGGAAGCACATCACCAGGCTTTACTTCCAATGTGCCTCTGGGTGAGTTTGAACCTCCACCTTGTCAGGTATTCGTCCAGCTCTTAACCATTTGTGCCACCTTCAGCATCGTAGCAACAGGCCAACCACCACTGATAGACAGGTGGTTGCTGCACATGAGGTGCACCGGCTGAAATTTGAACCCAGGTCTCCTGCGTGGAAGGTGAGAATTCTGCCATGAACCGCTACTGCCTCATGGATTTCCTTTACATCTTCTGCTATCTTAAACCCTGCTTCTGTAGGTCCAGATGCTAACGTACGCTCTCATCTTAACTTGTCTTCTTCCTTTTCAAAGACAGACGTACACATATGCACAGACACCCACGCACATCTCCAAATTTCCAAATACACCTTCAAATGCAATAGATCCAGTGGTGATAAAGAAAATCTCCTTTATTTATGTCAACTACATTTATTATTTATTATTAATAATAATTGTTTATTTATTATTATTTATTATTCATTGTGAAAGCTGGGCAATGAATAAGGAAGATCGAAGAAGAACAGACGCCTTTGAACTACGATGTTGGTGAAGAATACTGAATATCCCATGGACTGCCAAAAGAACAAACAAATCTGCCTTGGAAGAAGTACAACCAGAATGCTCTTTAGGACGCAAGGATGGCAAGACTTCGTCTCACATACTTTGGACAGGTTATTAGGAGGGATCAGTCCCCGGAGAAGGACTTCATGCTTGGTAAAGTAGAGGGTCAGTGAAAAAGAGGAAGACCTTCAACAGACAGATTGACACAGTGGCTGCAACAATGGGCTCAAGCATAACAACAAATGTGAGGATGGTGCAGGACTGGGCAGTGTTTCGTTCTGTTGTACACAGGGTCGCTGTGAGTTGGAAGCAACAACAATAAACGAGGATCAGCACAGACAGAACTTATATTTCCAACTTATTTTTTTCCTTGGTAGGAATTTATATATGTCCTTAATTTCCCCAACTTAGCTCTCCTGCTTCTAACATAGAGAGCTTGCTTAGGATGGTTTCAGTATAAGTGTAGAAAGTCACCGTTGTGCTTGCAATCAGACGGGGCTAATTCATTGCTGTTGCTCTGAGATCAGTCGTCAACTACCAAATCTTGAAAATTTGCAAGAAATTGGAAAATCTCCAGAGAAGAGAGTCAAGGAAAATAAATGTGTCCTCAGATGACCTTTGCTCACTTAATCTGACAAGTGTAGATTGTTGTTTGAAATACTTTCCAGCCTGCTAGAAACTGTCCCCTAGTGGAATCTATGAAGGGAATGAAGTCTTTGTATTGTCATACACTGCTCTGCTATTTATGAAATGATGTAGATTTGAAGTGAAAGACTTATTAAGTCATCTGCTCTACTATGCACAGGACAGACTTCTTTCTTCTTAGTACTTCATTGCCTGCAGTGTTTGGGCATTCAGCTGACTATAAGAGCTACACTTAGCAAAGTTGCACAGGGCCAGGGTCATACCCAAATTCACATTACATCTGCAGTACCTATCTCAGTAAAAAACCAAAACCAAACCCATTGCCATCTAGTTGATTCCAACTCATAGCAACCCTATAGGACAGAGTAGAACTGAGCTGCCTCATAGGGTTTCCAAGGAGCGGCTGGTGGATTTGAACTGCTGACCTTTGGGATAGCAGCTGAATTCTTAACCACTGGGCCACCAGGGCTCCTATCTCAGTAAAGGTACCTAAAAACAAACAAACAAACAAACAAACGAAACCAGTTGCTGTCAAGTCAATTCTGACTTATGGTGACCTCACGTGTTGCAGAATATTATTGTGCTCCATGGGATTTTCAAGGCTGTGACCTTCAGGAAGCCGTGCACCAGGGCATTCTTTCAAAGTGCATCATGCCTTTCCTCTGAGGTGCCACTGGGTAGGTTCAAACCACCAACCTTTTCTATATATATATGTATATTTATGCACACATATAATTTATTTTATTTTTGTGTTGTTGAGAGTGTATACAGCAGAACATACACCAATTCAACAATTTCTACATGTATACTTCAGTGACATTGATTACATTCTTCAAGTCGTGCAACCATTCTCACCCTCCTTTTCCAGGTTGCTCCTCCTCCATTAACATAAACACTGCCCCCTAAGGTTCCTGTCTAATCTTTCGAGTTACTATTGTCAGTTGGATCCCATACAGACAAATCTTAAAAGAGCACAGTGCTCAAGGTAGACCTTCTTTACTAGTTAAGCTAAACTGTTGTTTGGTTTTAAGAAGACTTCAGCAGATATTTTTGGTTTAAGGTTTAAAGATGATCTCAAGGTAATAGTTACAGGGGCTTGTCAACCTCCATGACTCCAGGAAGCCTGGATTTCAAACCTCCAAACTTTTAGTTAGTAGTCAAGTACTTAACCATTTGCCCCACCTAAGGACTGCTAAAGGTAGCTAGTAGATGCTTAATAAATGTCTGTTGAAATCAATGTAATCTATCACAATAAAACAAAAGACAAGAAGCACATGATCTTATCAATTGATGCACAAAAGGTATTTGACAAAGCCCAACACCCATTCATAATAAAAACTCTCAACAAAATAGGAATAGAAGGGAAATTCCTCAATATAATTAAGGGTGTTTATAGAAAGCCAACAGTCAACATCATCCTAAATGGAGAGAGCTTGAAAACATTCCCCTTGAGAACGGGAACCAGACAAGGATGCCCTTTATCACCACTCTTATTCAACATTGTGCTGGAAGTCCTAGCCAGAGCAATTAGGCTAGAAAAAGGAATAAAGGGCATCCAGATTGGTAGGGAAGAAGGAAAAGTATCTCTTTTGTAGATGATATGATCTTACACACAGAAAACCCCAAAGAATCCACAAGAAAACTACTGGAACTAATAGAAGATTTCAGCAAAGTATCAGGATACAAGATAAACATACAAAAATCAGTTGGATTCCTCTACACCAACAAAGAGAACTATGAAGAGGAAATCACCAAATCAATTCCATTTACAATAGGCCCCAAGAAGATAAATACTTAGGAATAAATCTAACCAGAGATGCAAAAGACCTATACAATGAAAACTACAAGACACTACTGCAAGAAACCAAAAGAGACCTGCATAAGTGGAAAAACATACCTTGCTCATGGATAGGAAGACTCAACATTGTGAAAATGTCAATTCTACCCAAAGTGATCTACAGATATAATGCAATCCTGATCCAAATTCCAAAGACATTTTTTAATGAGATGGAGAAACAAATCACCAACTTCATATGGAAAGGGAAGAGGCCCTGGACAAGTAAAGCATTACTCAGGAAGAAGAACAAAGTGAGGCCTCACACTACTTAATTTTAGAACCTAATATACCACCAGGGTACTCAAAACAGCCTGGTACTGGTACAACAACAGATACATAGACCAGTGGAACAGAATTGAGAATCCAAACATAAATTCATCCACCTATGAGCAGCTGATATTTGACAAAAGCCCAAAGTCCATTAATTGGGGGAAAAGACAGTCTCTTTAACAAATGGTGCTGGTATAACTGGATATCCATCTGTAAAAAACTGAAACAAGACCTCTACCTCACACCATGCACAAAAACTAACTCAAAATGGATTGAAGACCTAAATATAAAATTGAAAGCGATAAAGATCATGGAAGAAAAAATAGGGACAATGCTAGGGGCCCTAATACATGGCATAAATAGAATATGAACCACAAATAACAATGCACAAGCACCAGAAGAGAGACTAGATAACTGGGAGCTCCTAAAAATCAAACAGTTATGTTATGTTCACCAAAAGAGTCAAAAGACAACCTACAGACTGAGAAAAAAAATTTGGCTATGACAAATCCTATCTGCCTCTTAATCTCTAAAATCTACAAGATACTGGAAAACCTCAACAACAAAAAGACAAGTAACCCAATTAAAAAATGGGCAAGGATATGAACAGGCACTTTGCCAAAGATATTCAGGTGGCTAACCGACAAATGAAGAAATGCTCACAATCATTAGCCATTAGAGAAATGCAGATCAAAAGTACTATGAGATATCGTCTCAACCCAGCAAGGCTAGCATTAACCCAAAAAACACAAAATAATAAATGCTAGAGAAGTTGTGGAGAGACTGGAACACTTATACACTGTTAGTGGGAATGTAAAATGGTACAACCACTTTGGAAATCGATTTGGTGCTTCCTTAAAAAGCTAGAAATAGAAGTACCATACGATCCAGCAATCCTG
>NW_004444003.1:2370644-2383411 GCF_000243295.1 Trichechus manatus latirostris
GGGGTGCAGAACTCAAATTCTAGTAAAAAGACTAGACTTAATGGTCTGACTGAGACTGGAGTAACCCCAGAAAGCATGGCCCCTGGACTCTGTCAACCAAGAACTAAAACCATTCCTAAGGCCAACTCTTCAGACCACGATTGGGACTGGACTGTGGGACATAAAATGATACTTGTGAAGAATGTGCTTCTTAACTTAAGTAGATACATGAGACTAAATGGCAGCTTCTGTCCGGAGGTGAGATGAGAAAGCAGAAAGGGTTAGGGGCTGGCTGAACGGACACGGGAAATCAGGGGTGGAAAGGAGGAGTGTGCTGTCACAGTTTAGGGAGAGCAATTGGGGTCACATAACAGTGTCTGTATAAATTTTTGTATGAGAGACTGGCTTGAGTTGTAAACTTTCACTTAAGCTACAACAATAAAAATAAAAAAAAAAACAAAAATAAATGTCTATTGAATGGAATTAAATTGGTATTTTATCTAAAGCCAAGTATTTGGCATAATCAAATTGAACATTTTACAGTTTTTCATTAAACTTTTATTATCTGCAATGTAGAAAGCACTGATGGCTTATTTTTTGATGTGCACTTCAGAATAGATTAATCAGTTCTAACAAATAAGCAAGATAAATCACATGATACAATTGAATGCGTAATAAATTACTTCATTCAGCTAAAAAAGTAGAACCAATTGCAACAGGGCCCAAATCTCTTTTAAAATGAGAGAGAACTGTGTGGAAAAAATGGAAAGCAGACTCTGTCTTACCCCAGTTTTTCCCTAAATTCACTTCTTAATAGATAAAAGGCAAACAAAAGAAAAAAATAGTGAAAAACTATTAAAAATACTTAAATTGTAAAGAGCTCTTTATAATAAATAAGACCGATCTCATAGAAAAATTAGAAAAGATGTAATAGGCTCCTTACAAAAGGAAAGATTGAAATAGCCAAGGAATTTTCATTTTCTACTCTACATTTTTCTATATTATTGTTCAAATGTTTATCAACAGAAAAAAATAAGTGTTTCTTTTTTTATTGTGTTGAAAATATACACAACAAAACCCTCACCCATTCAACAATTTTCACATGCATAATTCTGTGACATTGATTACATTCTTCATGTTGTGCAACCTTTATCAATATCTATTTTGAATCTATTCCACCGCCATTAATATAAACTCAATGCCCCCCAAGCAAAACTCTCCCTTTCCCCTTCCTCACACCCCTGGAAACTGCTAATAATCTTTGTTGTTGTTAGATGCCATTGAGTTGGTTCTGACTCATAGTGACCCTATAAACAACAGAACCAAACACTGCCCAGTCCTGCCCCATCCTCACAATCATTGCTGTGTTTGAGCCCATTGTTGCAGCCACTGTGTCAATCCATCTCATTGAGGGTCTTCCTCTTAGTTTCTATATATTTGCTTTTTTTCATTTTGCATCGAGCTCCTGAAATTTGTAGCTGGGCTGTTACCATCCATTCCCATCCATTTCTCAGAAAAGCTGAAACTGGAATTGGATGAAGCACAAAAAAGACAATGTCCACGTGACTGAGAGGAGTCCTTGGTGGCACAAATGGTTAAGTGCTTAACTACTAACTGAACGGTTGGAGGTTCAGAGCCACCCAGAGGTGCCTCAGAAGAAAGGCCTGTCAATCTTCTTCTGAAAGGTCAAAGCCTTGAAAACCCTATGGAGATCAATTTTACTCTGCATGCATGGGTTTGCCATGAATTGGAATTGTCTCAAGGGCAATAGGCTTGGTTTTTGGTTTGGTATGTGACTGAGAACATATCATGAAGTTTTTCTCTGTTTGTTCGTATTTGCTGAACAGAGTGTCTCTGGGGAATCCTGATTCTTGCTGGGAAGTGGATGTGGAGGCCCCTCAAGCTACTGGCTAGTACTCTTTAGGATATGCCTGAAGTCTAGAACATGGTCCAGGTGGCTTCAGAGGAAAAAAAGGAGGTGCGTATGAGAGCAGAGTGGTGCAGGAAGCAGCTCAGAGTTGCATATGGCCATACTTTCCCCACATATTTGGCTGCCCTAGAGCACAGAGTATAGCCAAGTATTTTAACCCACTTTGTGTAAAATTCTGATATATCAAAGTAAATTCGGTCCATATGTTTCTGAATCATTTATACCTAACTCATCAAAATATTATTCTTAAAGGCCCTTTGAGGTAGAAAAGCTCAGAAACTCTTATATAAGTTTTTGACCCCTTTTGGCTAACATTAAAAATAGAAAATGGAATATTAGGCCAACTATATGAGAATAAGAAGTTACAGAATATGGTTTGGAATTCAAATATGGCCAAGTGTTTGAGGTTAACCAAGGTATCAAACCACATGCCCTCCTGCTTTCACCTCCAGCACAAACTCTATCACTTCCCACACAAATATGTCAGCCCTAGGTAGCTCTGGCAGACTTGCACTGTGTGTAAGCGAGGGTCAACTAGTCACCTCCTTCAAGATTGCTGTCTGTCTTAATGTATAGTCCTCGATGGATCTAAACAGAGAGGGCAATATATAGTCTGATGATCACATAGCACGGCATGTGCATTCCTTTCCTGCCTCTGGCCTTTTGGTGACCTTGAGTGGGCCTTTGTCCCTCTAGGACTTTGATTCTCAGGACCAAGCTTAAATGAACCTCCATGCCACAGTGACTGCCATATGCTCTTTGCTTCCCATTTTGGTCCCCATGGTCCACACGTCTGAAGCACAAAGGGCTTTTATTCAGCAAAACATAGGGTCACAACTCTCTGTCCAACCATTGTAACATTGAGGTGACCATATTTTCCTTTGAAATTATGGTGTAAATGCAACCCATCAAAATGGAACTTTAAAGATAGTTTCTTAACACATGCTTATATCCCTCAAGTTCTTAGCGGAATTCTTTACCACAGAAAAAGCTCTCAATATGTATTTCTGGTATGATTAAATGCTTTCAATACCAGGGGTGCAGCAAAGATGGAATTTTTAGTGATTATTTCTAAGTGAGTGTCAGAAAATTGGAAAAAAAAAAAAGCTCTTCCTCTCAACCCTCAACACTGTTAAAAAATATTCTGCTAAGCAGAAACAGATAAGTCAATTAACCAAAGAGCATCTAAAATCGTATTCCACCAGAAAGGAAGCTCTAGGAAGACAGGGACATCAGATTGTTTTGATCACTACTGTGTTCCAAGGATTTGGAATAGTGCCTGACACATATGAGTGCTCAATAAAAATCTGTTGAATGATTATCATTAGGCATGGATGGCAGACATTTCTAGAAGCATGGCACCTTAACAGGGACAAAGACTATGGTTCTCTACCCATTTCGATCTCCTTCTGCCTTCATATCAATTAAAAGAAAAAAACTAAAAATAAAAAATCTCCTCCTGCTCCAGACCACCAGAAGAAGGTCAAGTGCTGTCTCCAGACAGAGTATAGTAGCTTTGGAAAATGTTACAATTAATAACAAAACATAAATACTTGAATTCATAATCAGCTATAGGGAAATGCAGGAAAGAAGAAACTGAGACTCCAGAAATATATTTCGTTTTCAATAGAGCCCAAATTAATTTTTCTGATACATTTCTGTTCATTGCTGAATCACTCTGCTTTATACTTCGTACAATGACAGTCACTGTGGTGTCTGAAGTAGCATACATTATAATTTATGGCTATGGGGACAGATTTTTTTTTGCAATCTTTTGACCTAAACTCTATTACTGTAACTTATGCAAATAACGTGTACTTTCTGCATTTGTTGGCTGCGGTGCCCTATTTTTTTTGCAGCCTGTGAAGTATTTTCATAAGTATGCTATGATAATTTTTTTTTTACAGCAGTATATGGAAGAGGATTGGCATGGCAGCACTTGTGAGGGTGCCTCGCAGGGCCAACAAATGCAGAAGGCAGGCATTATTTGTGTAAAAATATGGTATTAACATTTTCGTTTATTTTCTCAACTAGGAAGTTTTAAAATTCAAAATAGAACCACAGGGCTGGCAAGAGCTCAACTGAATTTTCTTCCCTACATTCTTACTGGTTTTGCTAATAAAAAGAAAAAAATTTAATAGACCTTATTTTTTAGAACAGTTTTAGGTTTACAGAAAAAAAAATGTGCGGAAAATACAGAGACTTCCTGTGTACTTCTCTCCCTTATATTCCCTTTATACCGTTTCTCCTATTAATAACATCTTGCATTCCTGTGGTACGTTTGTTACCACTGATGAATCAATATTAACACGTTATTATTCACTAAAGTCCATAGTCCACATTAGGGTTCACTCTTTGTGTTTTACAGTCCTATGGGTTTTGACAAATGCATAATATGTGTCAACCTTTACAGTATCATACAGCATAGTTTCACTGCCTTAAAAATGCCCTGTGCTCCATCCCTCCTCCTACCTACCCCCACCCCCATTCTGAACCCTGGCAACAACTGATCTTTTTATTGTCTCTATCATTGTTGCCTTTTCCAGACTGTTGCATAGTTGGACTCATACATATGTAGTTTCTAGATTGGCTTCTTTCACTTAGCAATATGCATTTAAGGTTTCTCCAAGTCTTTGCACATCTCGATATGATAGCTCATTTCTTTTTTATCAGTGAACGATTTTTGCTAATTTTAACATAAATTTTATGCCATGCTTATTTTCAGGTGCTTTAGAAGGAGGCTTCTCTAAACATGACCTTTCCCTTGTCCCTAAAATGTGACAATTTGGGGTGTTTTTTAAGGAGGCAATGCAACAGTGATGCAAAGTGTAGGGCAGGGTTATCCCCAACTGGTGTGCCTGGACCCACTCTGCCTTCCTGTACCTGTTGCAGAAATGACCTTTCAGCCTGGCTCTCGCTTCAGCTGGTCATGCCCTCGGAATCCTTAAAGTCGAGCTGCAGTGATCTGTCACGTTGACTGGAGTTGGCCGCTCGCCATCTTTAGCTAGGCTCTTTTCAAAATACTGTTTTGGAGGACACTTCTTTTAAAGCAATTTTTGTCTGATCAAGTTTTAGTGGTGTGAAAGATTAGGGTAATCCTACAGACGTTCTAGTTTTAGACTGGAGGACCTGGAAGCTCTTGGCCCAACAGGCATCCTTAAGAAGACTTCTCCTGTTTGTTTCTTCTTTGAACAGGTCTCTACCATGAAATGATGAGGAGCCAAGCTTGATTACTGTTTTAAAGACAGCGGTGCTCACTAAATAGTACCTTAGCTCGTTTACATGTCCCAGTCTTGCAGTTAGGTTGAGCGACATGTGCTGGGTCAACAGACTGTGGGCTAAGAAGTTTAGAGCCATCCCTTTCTTCCCCCTGCTGCAGTCACCTTGTTAACCTTGTTGAGATGGCAGCAACGTAAGATGGAGGGAGCCTCAATCCCTGAGTCATCAGGTGGAAAAGAGTCCCCACTCACCTGTGTTGGACCTTTATTGTGTTAAACAACTGTGGTTCTGAGTTTCATCTGCTGAGGAAGCTAACACGAATCACTACCCTAATGAATATGTTACCCACTGCCATCGAGTGGATTCCGACTCATAGCCACCCTATAGGACATAGTAGAACTGCCCCATAGGTTTTCCAAGGCTGTAAATCTTTACAGCAGCAGACTGCCACATCTTTCCCCACAGAGTGGCTAGTTGGTTCAAACCGCTCACCTTTCGGTTAACAGCCAAAAGCTTAACCACTTTGCCACCAGGGTTCTTTAATGAATACAGTATGTAAGATAAACATCAGTTATGTGAGTGAAAAAGATTAACCCTAAATTAAATGTCTGATTGTTCTTGTCCTCCCAGCGGAACCTATAACAAGCTTTGAATGTGAACCTATATTATCTGCCTTAAAAACAAGGAACAGAGAGGATTATTTAACTTCAGTTACAGGGAACTCTCTGCTGACTCTTTCATCTCTTTGGGCTGGATAATAGAGTATTTTATGTAAATAACGCACACCTTCTACCCACCAGTGAGGTATTTTTGTAAGCACCGCTATGCCAATTTTTTTTTTTACATGTTACAGTAAAGAAAAAAATAGCATAACTCACTTATGAAAATACCTTACAGGGGGAAGGTGCGGTTGGCAAACAAACATAGAAGGCACGTGTTATTTCGTAAAAAATTGTCTTATCAATGAATTTACCATTCTCAGATTCTCTGCACAAGCTTCCCTTTCAAAGCCTCCTTTCCAAGGCTGTCACCTTATTTCTGGGAGGGCAGGGACTGGGTCTGTCTTGTTTACTACTGTGTTTCTAGTGGATAGCATCATGCCTAGAACTTAGTATGCACTCAAGAAACAACTTTTGAGTGAAGGAATGCAGGAATGTTGTGCATCCCTACATTTATGTTGTTGGAAGCTACCAGGTGGGGGTGGCTCTGCTCCAATTAACTCCTCCTTTATCTGGCTGGAGTTCCTGGGTGGTGGAAGCTGTTAAGTGCTCGGCTACTTACTGAAGGGGTAGTAGTTTAAGTTTGCTCAGAGGTGCCTCAGGAGAAAGGCCTGGCAATCTACTTCCAAAAAGTCAGCCATTGGAAACCCTATGGAGCACACTTCTACTCTGACATACATGGGGTTGCCAGGAGTCAGAATCGACTAGATGGAAACTGGCTGGTTTATCTGGCTACCTGAGGAAGATGAGGCCTATGGTCTTTCCCTGTGATCAAAGCCAGCCTCCGTCATGCACTTATGGAGCTATCTGATGGAATTAAGCCTGCTTTTCATGTTGTCAACCTCCAAGAATTAAAGAGATACTGCAAACATTATTGGCCTCCTTTAATTACTTATTGTAAATTTATTATGTATTTATCTATTTGATTTATTCATGAATCTCTTCATCCATTCATTTATTCAATTAAATATTTATTAAGTACTAACATTGCCAGGCTGGAATCGACTCGGCAGCCACTGTGTTTGGTTTTGGTTTGGTTTCTGGGCATCGAGTGGGGAAAACAAAAACCTGACAAAAAGTCCCTGCCTTCATGGAGTCTATATTCTAGTGAGTCTGTATTCTGTATTCTTCTATTCCACTCAGAGAAACAACTGAGTGAACACATAGTATATCAAATAGTAACAAGAGCTGTGGAGAATTATCTAAGAGAAGAGGGACAGACAGTGATGAGGTCACAATGAAGATTGTAGTTTAAATTTTTTTTTTTTTTTTTATTGTACTTTAGATGAAGGTTTACAGAACAAACTAGCTTCTCATTGAACAGTTAGTACACATATTGTTTTATGACATTGGTTAACAACCCCATGTCAACACTCTCCGTTCTCGATGTAGTTTTAGATTTAAAGTAAAATCTTTACTAAGACAACTCAAAGACTCCCAAAGGATAATTCCATTTAAACAAATAGCAAAACTTTGTAAAATCTTTCCCAATATCCCACTCACTATCCCAACTACTTTAATCTTACTTTATTCTCTCAAAGTATCTAGATCTTCTCCCCAGAACAGTCTGGGCTGGACATTTCTCCACTCCTGTCCCTCACCTTGAGCTGCTTTCTTTTTTTCTAATGAAAGCCAAGTCTAGTTTGTCTCATTTCTTTAATTCTATACCAGATATGTGTACAGTTGTGTGTGTGTGAGAGAGAGAGAGATGGTTAGGCTACAAACATTCATATATTGTTATTGTCTCTTTTACAATGGTAAAACTAAGGCGGGATTGGTCAAGGCTAGAAGGTAATCTTCTAAAACCCAGTGGCCAGAAGTTCAGCAGTGTGTCACATGAACTAGGGGACACCATACCACATCTATTGTCCCTACCCTACTCTTTCTGGGTCCATTCATAGTTGCTTCCCTCTGCCATTGGCTCTATTCCCTTCCCAGTTAACCTGCTTTCTCAGCCAGCTTTCTTGTTTCTGCTGTCTGTAACTTTGGCTTGTATTTGGCTTTAGCATGCCACGCCATCAACTCTGGATAACTTTGTATGACTTCAGCTCCAAGTTCAAAACCATCAGACTGATTCAGTGTCTGTTTCTCAATTCCAAATTCCTGGGGTGGGGAGGATCTGACTGGCCTAGTTTAGGTCAAGTGCTCACACTCCCACCCCTCCACCAGCAATTGTGGTGTATAGGGATGTAGGGTTGCCTCTTCAGTGCTCTGGGTGAGGCAGATTCTTTAATAAGGGGCTGTTGATGGAGAGGAAATGATGGGTACCTTTAGTCCAGCAACACAAGTCTAGTCCGTGGTGACAGTTAATCAATATTAGGAAATTCCAGCTTAAGGTTATTAAGACAGTATCTCTGGCTTATTATTTGTCTAAAGCAACTAAACTAATCCTGCCAGCAGATCAGTGCAGAAGTTCAGAGAGGCTTAACATGATGTGCCTTATTCATTTTTGGCCCTTTACGATCATACAGCAAGTTCAAGGCTGAGTTTTACTGTTTGAGTTTCACTGGTTTTCATTCAGTTTGGTCAAAATATTGATATTTAACTTACCACGTCAAGAGTGGTCTGATCATAAACTCTAAGAAAATTTTAGGGATGGTCCAGACTCCTGAAAGGAAGGATGAGCCACTTACTTTGTGATAGTGCATTAGCTCTGGGCTGCTGGAGATAATAATTAACTTTAACGGTGTCAAAACCTTTTATTAATATCTATTGAGAACCTGCAAGGTATGATAAATTTTGTGCAATGTACAAAAGAATCAAGTTCTTTGCTTCTGCTATTTTTTTGAGTCTTCATCATATGGGATAACAATTATTTCCATTATTGAATTGAGAAAGAGAAGCTAAATCACTTTTTTTATGTTGACA
The DNA here is from genome assembly GCF_000243295.1 of Trichechus manatus latirostris. Taxonomy (NCBI): domain Eukaryota; kingdom Metazoa; phylum Chordata; class Mammalia; order Sirenia; family Trichechidae; genus Trichechus; species Trichechus manatus. Next base: position 2,379,360 of record NW_004444003.1, read on the forward strand.
AATAGTTAAAGAAAAAATAAGAAATTTTGTCTTTCTAGTTATTATTCTCTTTAATCAAATGGAAGGCTCTGGAAGTACTGCTAATACAATTAAAACTCATCTTTCATCGACAGATAGGAAGACAGAGCTGACTGAAACCTTAGCTCTTGTTTCTTAAGAGGAACCAAAGCCTAGATAAAGGGGTTAAGTGACAAGTTCAAGGCCATATGGCTAAGTGGATCTCTTTCTAAATAGCACATTCTCTTGGTGACTATGATCTGAAGTTGTTAAATGCTCTCTGGAGAGAGTAGAAAGTTGCTTGTTGAAGAGGGCCTACAAACATAGTGAACTGGGAGATTGTTTCCATGTTATTTTTGGTTCGTCTTTAATTAGATGTCTTAGGATTCCAGGAACACTGGCTAATGACCAATTTTATATTGTTTTTAAAAACTGTTTAAAAAATAAACGTGTATCTAAATGTGTTTGAAAATTTATATATTTATGTTATGTTCTTTTAGGCTTTTATTTTGTGATTTCACTGTTTTTTCTCAGAAAAACAAAATCAGAGTTATCAGAGAATTATACACCATTTAAGTAGGAACTAGTGGGAAATAGTACCAATATGTAAATAACTAACCAAATAGCTGATGAATAGGCCCAGGAAGAAGGATCCCCCAAAAAAACAAAACTAGAGAAATGGCCTTCTGAATGGAGAACAAAACAGATTTTTACACAGATCAGAAACATCCTGCTGTAGTCACTTTTTTTTTTTTAATTGAAGATACCCTAGATACAGTAAAGGAGCACTGGTGGTGCAACGGTTAAGTGCTCAACAGATACCCGAAAGGTTAGCGATTTGAAGCTACCGGTGACTCTACGGGAGAAAGACCTGGCGATCTGTTTCCATAAGGATTACAGCCTGGAAAACCCTATGAGGCAGTTCTACTCTGTCACATGGAATCACTATGAGTAGAAATTAATTCAACGTCACCTAACAACCATACATACAATAAAGTACATAAAGTGCACTAACTTATGTGTTCAGCTGGATGAATGTTTGCATACCTATTCATCCATGTACCCTCCACCTGGATTAATACCTCCAGCATCCCATAAGATGTCTCTTCCCAGTCTATGCCCTTTCACTCTAGAGGTAACTACTCTTCTGACTTCTATCATCAGCAGAGCATTATATTTCTTACCAAAAAGGAATTAAAGGTTTAAACTAGAAAAGCACCCTACTTTATTTGCCATCTATTAATTTACCAAATATTTAATGATTAGTCTGTAATAAGCATTGTTCAGACATTGAAGATTCAGTAGAGAACACAACCGAAACCATTTTCATTATTGTAAATAATGCTGTGACCTTCCTTACTAGTATCTTGAAAGTCTTTATTTCCCTAAATTTTGTTCTAATTGTGGTATCTTTACGAAATATATTACAAATATCAATTTCATTTATAGCTTTCATATCAGATTTGGACTTTTGAGAAAACATTCCATTGAAGTATAAAAAACTTGGTTTTCTACATAAAAAGAATTAACGAGAACAACAGAATGCAACTGTTTATCAGTTTACCAATTGGAAGTCTGGTGGTTGGGACCAAGTGGCCATAACTGTAGCACCATTATTAATCTGGGGCAGCACATCCTAGGTGAAGGCAAAGAAAGTGCCCAGAAGGAAAGAAAACGCAAGTTCTTGTTGTGAGGTACGTTCTGAGTCTCTGAGGTGTAGGAGCAGAGTGACTAAGGCAAGTTGTGGGAAGGTGAAGGTAGAATCAGATGTCACAGGGGACATTGCATGGGCAACAGCTATCTGTAGGTGGGACTAAATCTCCACACCTCATTTTATCTTTAGAATATATTAGAGTTTTACTCTGAGAACTAAGTGGGCAAGTGAATCTTGACGATTGTATCAGAAGTCTCCATGCAGCTCTAATATCTAAATGATGACTGGATGCTTGCTGAGTGTATTTCTCCAGAAAGGAAGAAACTCCAAAGGTAACTCCTAATTGCGGGTACTATTCTGGGCCAGGACTCTTTGATATTTCGGCCCTGTCAGAGGCTGTTGTAATGGTTAATTTTATGTGTCATCTTGACTAGGTTATGGTGCCCAGTTGTTTGGTAAAACACTAGTCTCGTTGCTGTTATAAAGTAGTTGTGTGCCATTCAAACAGTTGGTAAAGCAGATTACCTCAGGTAAAGCAGATTACCTTCTACAATGTGGGCAGGCCTCAATCAGTTGAAGGTCTTAAGAGCAAAAGGAATTTCCTTAGGGTGTGTTCTACCTCTAGACTGTAAAGAGCCATTTTTTGCCAGAACACTCTTACTCTTCACTCATCTCATTGCCTGACTGACCTATGGATTTTGGGTCACAAGCTTGCAGAAGCCCCCAGCCTGTCTCCTGACCTACAGATTTTCGATTTGCCAGCCTCCCACAATCACATAAGCCAATTCCTTAAGTAAATCTGTATGTATATATTTATATATCTCACTTGTTCTGTTTCTGTAGAGAACTCTGACTAAGAGAGCAGTCAATTTATGATTCACATAGAATAGAACTGAATTTAAAGGTAGTTGCTCTTAGAAAGGGGAAAAGATCTTTTCAGTTTTTTAAAGTCTTAAAAAAAAGTGGTATCTACTTTCATTCTTTCTAACAAACACTGGGCACAACCGAAAGCAAACCAATACGTCTCAGTAGGAAATGGCTTTTGGAAAGTGGGGTTTTGGAAAGCTCCAAAAGTAACCATGAGACTGGCCATTTACCATTGACAAAAAGCGTTTGGGGAAAGGAATGGTGGAGGAGTACGTACACGAATGTCCCAAGTAGCTGCTAAGAGTTTGCTTTTTCTCTCTTCTTGGAATGGAAAGCTTCCCAAGCACACATTTATTTCAGGCAATTAAATGAAGGGACTCCCGATTGACATGTTTTCATGTTATTCTTTCTTGGTTTGACATAGAAAATCTCCTGGAATTAGGCTAATTTACAAATGAAGGGGTTTATTTTCCCTTTAGTTTGTGGACATAATTGTCTCCATTAACTATAATGGAAGTTTCAGGGCTTGGTCTGAAAGGAGAATGGATGGCTTACAGTGGAAGGCTGGCTTGTGCTATTAAATCCACAGAGAGGAAATGCAGTGGACATTTCAACATTCAACTTCCACATCGTGAATAAAATAGAAGCTGCTGGAAAGCATTCATGTTGTTCTCTATCAAAGCCCTAAAAAGAAATAAAGTGAAAGCCCAGTGTGCAAAAGAACAATTTTATGTGGCCATTGAAAAGATTAAGGATCATCTTTTTTTTTTTTGTAATTTTTCCTGCCATTTCCATTATTGCTACAGTTCCAGTTGACATGCAATCTGCCTTCCAAAGTGGGCAGAAGAAAATTCAACAAAGTAATTTGTCATTGAGTAAGATGAGTTACTGTCATTCCCAATTGTGATATCTGATTGCTCACCACCTATTTATTTCTGCTAAACCAATGTCACAGACTAGATTTTGTTACCCACACAAAACTTTTGGCACCAGTTTTTGTGTTGGTTTATTTATTTTTTAATTCTTTTTTTGTACTTTAGGTAAGGTTTACAGAACAAATAGTTTCTCATTAAGTAGTCAGTACACATATTGCTTTACGTCACTTGTTAACGACCCCACGACATGTCAACACTCTCGCTTCTTGACCTTGGAGAACCTTTTTTTAGTGAAAATATACATAGCCAAAATTACACCATTTCAAAAGTTTCTACATGTACAATTCAGTGACATCGATTACATTCTTCCATTTGTGCTGTTATTCTCACTATCCTTTTCCAAATTATTCCATCACCATTATTTTCAACTCACTGCCCACAGGCTTCCCATCAAACCTTTTGGGTTGCTGTTGTCAGTTTGATCTCAAGTAGATAATTCTTTTATTTTTTCTTGTACCTTAGATGAAGGTTTGCAGAACTAATAGTTTCTCATTAAACAGTACCCATAGTGCCCTATGACAATGGTTAACAAACCCACGACGTGTCAACACTGTCCCTTCTCAACCTTGGGTTTCCTATCACCAGCTTTCCTGTCCCCT
>NW_004444003.1:2383765-2384835 GCF_000243295.1 Trichechus manatus latirostris
TGTGTCTATGGAGCTTCCATGACCTTTCTTTGTACAAGTTGTGCTGGTTTCCCCAGTATTGTGTACTGTCTCACCCTTCACCCAAGATACCACTTATCTGTTGACTATTTAGTATTCCCCCCACCCCCATCCCTGGTAACCAACAAAGATTGTTACTTTTTTGTGTAAACTTTTTCATGGGTTTTTACAATAGAGGTCTTATACAATAGTTGTCCTTTTGCAACTGACTTATTTCACTCAGCATACTATCCTCCAGTTTCATCCATGTTGAGATGTTTCACAGATTCATCATTGTTCTTTATTGCTGCATAATACTCCATTGTGTGTATGTACCATAGTTTATTTATTCATTCATCTGTTGATGGGCATCTAAGTTGTTTCCATCTTTTTGCTGTTGTGAATAGTGCTTCGATGAACATGGGTGTGCATATATCTATTCATGTGACGGCTCTTATTTCTCTAGGATATATTCCTAGAAATGGGATTGCATTTTGTAGTGCTTTTTTTTGTGGTGCTGACATTTTCTTTGTTCCTCTTAATCTCCTGTGTTGAGTTCCTTTTGTTTGAGGATTTTTTTTTGTTTCTTTTGTTTTTGTAAGTTTTGTTTTTACTGAGACTTTAAGTTTTTCTTCTTTATTTTGATGAGTAGTTTTGTTAACTTTCTTTGTGGTTACCTTGGAATTTACCCTTATCTTCCTAGATTTGAACCAGCCTGTTATTACTTGGTATCACCTTGCCTTCCTCTCCATTAGAAGGTTCTATACTTCCACTGTTTATTCCCTCTTTGCTTGTTCTGATGCCCTTGTAATTTACAGATTAACCTCTCTGGTTCCCTATTGTAATTCTTTTGGTTTTGCATAGTCCTTAAGAGTTCATTTCCTAGGTTGGTATCTTGCTAGTACTATCCTGTGTCCTATATTCAGCCTGTGGTCTGATGTTGTTTTTTCTCAGATCATAAGACTCCCTTTGATAAGTCTTGTAAGTTTGGTTTGGTTTTTACATAGTTCCTTAACTTCTGTTTATCTGGAAATGACCTAATTTCACCATCATATTTGAACGAGAGTTTTGCA
>NW_004444003.1:2386025-2404348 GCF_000243295.1 Trichechus manatus latirostris
GAGAAAAGAAAAAGAAAACAAACAAGCAAATCAAAACAAATCAGAGCAAACAAACAGACAAACAAAACAGCCCTGGAGGCCCCACCAGTGTGGTGGCACAGGCCGGGAAGCAGTTTCACAGTCAAGTGGTGTTTTGCAGCCTTTCAGGAAGAAGCAAGGATGGCTCACAGAGGCAGGTATTTGAGAGAAAGGAAGGGGAGGTGGTGAGAGGTAAGGAAGAAATCTAAAGAAACAGGAAAAAGCAACATCAGCAGCCAACAAAAGGCACTCAGGGAGCTTGCCAGTGCAGGCGGGTGGAATCCAAGCAAACACCAGGGTGAAGCTTGTGCTTCCTGACCGAGAGACTGTGGCTTCAGGAAGCAGAGGAGGCTAAGTGGGGGTGAAGAAGGGTGGGGGGTGGGAAAGCCTATATCGCTGGTTACCGGTTGTTCTGTCTTCTGCTGGAAGCTCCATGAAGCTGCTTTCTCATACCTCCTGTTCACTGATCTCCAATAGGAGTCCAAGATGGTTGATCCGTGCTGCGTTAGCTGATAGGGGACCTCTGCATGTATCTCTCCTTGCTCTCTGTTCTCTGTCAGTTTCTTATTCCATTTGGTGCTTGCCTGAGTTCTTTATCTGCTTATTTGATGCTTAAGGTTTCAGGATTGACTTGTGACTCTGTTTGACTTAGTTTTTCTGATCTTTGCTGCAGATGGACAGCGTGGTGCTTCTGACTATAGTGTCATGTTGCCCGGGAGTTCAAGATTAAGGATCATCTTAAAAACAGCATTAACATTTTGTCTTGTGTGTGCAGCAATAAATGCACACTAGCAACAGGGAGCTCAACTTCTGCATCAAGTCCATCTCCTAAAGGTCGGGTTGGCCAATAAAAAACTTTCATAAAATTCAGAGCATGGCAACACAATCTCCTGAGAAGTGAACATGAGATATTATCAGGAAAGTATTTCACAACCAGGGTCTGTTTAGCTCTTTCTAAAAATGTATATCAAATGTGCTATGGCAACTAGACAAGAGAATGAAATTTAAATTTAATTATGAAACCGACTTTATTAATGATATAATAATCACACATTGAATTGTGTACTGTGTGAAGATGACAAACAGGCTCTGGGTGAACAGAACTCTATTTAGGGTTTAATTTAATTCATTTCTATAAATGTTGATTGTTTTATTCACTATTGGAACCCAGCACCTAGCCCAGTGCCTGGCACATATTTGGCAGTCAATAACATCTGTTGAATGAAATAATGAATGCATTATCCTAATCGAGAGTCAAACATGGTCCTTGCTCTCAAGAAAACCCAACCTAATGGGTACACATACACAACGAGAGAGTCCTTTTTCCAGCTCTCATGTTTTACAACCCAAATACCAAGCACATTATCCTAAATGCAGTATTCAGAAGTATAAACTAGGTATAATGGGAGTATATAGAAAGGCGTGATTAATTCTGTCTGAAGGCTTCACAGAGGAATTACTATTTGACTGAGACATCTTTTAATAGGGAGACAACAGAAAAAATGAACAGTGGACCAGAGGTGTGAAATTGCACACTCTTTTCAGAATAGTAAATAGTGTAGTGTGGCGGAAGCTAATTGGATATGTATGGGGGGAGGACAATGGTAGGTAGAGGTAGGAAGAGATGCAAGTTCCAATCAAATTGTGAAAGATGGTAAATAACATATGAAAGACCTTAGATGTTTTTCTTTTTTTGTCTGATGGAATAATTAATTTTTTAAAAATAGGATGATGGCATGATTCAATCTGAATTTTAGAAGGATGACTCTGGCAATAGCACAGAGGATGCATTGTTATTGTGTACCATCTCATCTATTCTGATTCACAGTGACCCGTGTGACAGAGTAGAACAGCCCCATATGGTTTTCTAGACTGTAATCTTTATGGGAGCTGGTTACCTGGTCTTTCCTTGTGGAGCTGCTGTGTAGGTAAGAACCACCAACCTTTCAGTTAGCAGCAGAGCACTTAACCATTGCACCATCAGGGCTCCTTAAGGATTATTAGGAGGAAGAAAAGAGATAGGTGACAATGATATTCAGAATATAAGCCATTGTAATAACTTAGGGGGTAATGATGGTGATCTGAGCAAGAGTAGGATCAGTGGAGAAGTAGTCTACCCATTTGCCCATCCATTCATCCATTCATCTATCCACCCATCCATCCACCCATCCATCTGTTCATTCAGATATTCATCCATCCAGACATCCATTTATCCATTTAACTCAATCAATGAATATTTATGAAGTGCTGTAGCCAACACCAATGCTTTCTCAACAACCATTTTGTCTCCTTCATTTTCCAAAAAAAACCCTTAACTGCATTCTGATATTTTGGAGTCATATACTTTTGAGGAGTCTGGGCTCTTCCTTGGTCCCAGGCAGTTGGTCTCAATTAGTTTGAATCACTTATTCATTTAGGAACTCATTCAACAAATATTTTCTGAGCATTTTCTAGGTTATAGACACTGTTTTCAGAACTGTCAACATAGCAGTGAGATGAATAATCATGATTCCTCCATTTAAAATGCTCACACTCCATTTGTTGGAGAGATTTACCTCGACTGGAGTAACTAAAAATTAATTTCAGTTAAACTTGGAATGCTTACCTGTATCTTAAACTTTTCTCTTGGGCGCACACTCCCCTCTGCAGTTACGCCAAGACCAACACAACTATTTCTGGTCAATGGGCTACGATGACAATGACAGCATCACTTCTGGGCCAGTGTTCTCCTCTCCTGCTGTGCTGATGAATAGACCCCATGCTCCAGATGGTGGAGATCCAAGTGTGCATGGAGGACAGATGTCCTGAAGAATAGCCCTTACCTGAGCTGGCTGTGCTTGAAAGAGAAATAAGCCTTTGTAAAAGAACAAACAAATCAGTCTTAGAAGAAATACAACCAGATGTCCCTTAGAAGCGAGGATGCTAAGACTTTGATTTGCTCACTTTGGACATGTCATTAGGAAAGACCAATTGCTAGACAAGGACATCATAATTAGTAAGATACAGCACCAAAAAAAAAAAAAAAGAGGGAAACCCTAAATAAGATGAATTGACACAATAGCCACAACAATTGTCTTAGTTTTCTAGTGCTGCTATAACAGAAATATCACAAGAGAATGGCTTTAACAAACAGACATTTATTATCTTACAGTTTAGGAGGCTAGAAGTCTGAATTCAGGGCGTCAGCTCTAGGGGAAGGTCCTTGTTCCTTGGTTCCTTGATGATCTTCGTGTGGCTTGGCATCTATCTTCCCCCATCTCTGTCTGCTTCTCTGTGCCTAATCTACTCTTCTCATATCTCAGAGGTGATTGGCTTAAAACACTGATATGGCCTCTTAACATAACAAAGAGAACTCATTCCTAAATGGGATTGTAACCACAGGTATAAAACCAAACCAAACAGGTTCCGAGGGCTTTAACCACTGTGCCACCAGGGCTCCTTAACCACGGGTATAGGGATTAGGATTTACAACACGTATGTTTTTGGACACGCAATTCAATTCATACAATAATGGACTGAAACATACCAACGATCATGAGGTTGTCACAGGACCAGGCAACATTTTGTCTGTTATACATAAGATCACCATGATTTGGCATCAATGACACTAACTTACAGCAACAACAACACAATCTAAGATTTTGGGGGTTGATTGTTTCTGTAGCATAACCTAGCCTAATCTGACTAATACAGTGATTAATGTTAGTGTTCAGGTATGAGCTAATTAGAAGAATAACTCACAGTCTGAGGGAATCAAAAAGAGAACTTCAGAGATGATACTTGAGCTAGGTCTTGAAAAATTATCAGGAGTTATCAAGGCAGAGAGGAAAGTGAAGGGCTTCAATGTAGAGAAAGCATTCTAGGCAAACTCTTGGGGGTTTAAAATGGCATGAAGTGTTAGGGGAGCCATCTGTGGTTTTCTTGGGCTGCAAGAAGAGTGTGTGGCTAGGAGAATGGCTTCTGTCAGTCCAGGAGTTGAACTCATTACTTCGGAGTGCCTTCCCAGCAGGCTGATTGTAGCTGACATAAAACAGTAAGGGTCCCAAATAAAAGGAGCAAATCAAATGTCAAAGCTTTTACTTAATCATGGTAATAAGAGGTAGAATTAAGGGTTTCCTTTCCACTTCAGGCCTTCAGCTTTTGCTGCCACTAAATACTATTAAATGAGGTGATACAACCTATTAGGATTATTCTGACAATTCCCTCTGGGCCCATGGAGATATCTTTAGAGAGGTTACACTTCGGAGCCAATAGTGTAAATAGGAATTATCCAGGCAGAATTAACAAGAGTGGGTGGATGCCATTTGAGTTGTATATATTTATAGTCTAAAAAAGGAAACCTAAAAATACCCTTGGAGCAGTGACATGATTTGTGACAGATTCAGTTCTATTGAGAGGGACAATTATCCCATTCACAAAGCATAATTATTTTAAAAACGTCTTCTCTGTGGCTCACAAACTTTATAATAAAGAAGTACACGCTGTCATAGGACTTGACTCTTTGGCCATCTTGCAGAACTGAAGAAATTTTGCTTTTCCCCCCTTATTTCTTGAGATTAAAAAAAAAAAAAATGGCTAGTGGTAAATTATTTTCTAACATTAAAGACTATAAACTCTTTTACTTGAAGGGAGAAATGTGCTAGTTATTTTTATATTTCTCCCAAAGCCTAGTGCAAGTCAATAAAATAATGTATTCAATGACACAACAAATATTTACCAAGTGCCTACTCTGAGCCAGGCAGTGTTCTACATGTTAGGAACAGAGTGGTCAAAAAATGGACAGATATTCTGCCTTAAGAAGCTCGCATTTGAGTGGCGAAAGATATTACATACAAATAAATGAGCAAATGTATACAATGTCAGATGGTGATTAAAAAAAAAAAAAAAAAACCTTGCCTTGGAGTTGATTCAGACTCATAGCGACCCTATAGGACAGACTAGAACTGCCCCACAGAGTTTCCAAGGAGCGCCTTGTGGATTTGAACTACTGACCTTTTGGTTAGTAGCTGTAGCACTTAACCACTATGCCGCCAGGGTTTCCCGGATGGTGATGAGAGCTATGAAAAAAAAAAAAATAGGGAAGGGGTAAAGAGGTTTGGGGGTTGTTTGCTATTATGTATGTGGGAGAAAGATGTGGCAATCTACTTCTATAAAGATTTACAGCCTTGGAAACCCTATGGGGCAGTTCTACTCTGTCCTATAGGGTTGCTATGATAGGAATTGACTTGATGGCAGTGGGTTTGTTTTTTTCACCATTATATATGGAGTCCCTGGGTGATGCAAAGTGTCAATGTGCTTGGCTGCTAACCAAACGGTTGGAGGTTGGAGTACAATCAGAGGCACCTCGGAAGAGAGGCCTGGAAATCTACTTCTGAAAAGTAAGCCATTGAAAACCCTACGGAGCACCGTTCTACTCTGATACACATGAGGTTGCCATGAGTTGGAGTCGACTCAATGGAAACTGGCTTTTTCTTTTTTTTTTTGCTATTATATGTAGAGTGGTTAGGGAAGGCCTCACCTTAATAAGGTGACATTTGTTTCAAGACCTGAAGGAAATGAGGTGGAGACCATGTGAATAGCTGGGGACAAAGAGATCCAGGCAGAAAGAGCAACCAGTACCAAGACCTTGAGCTTGGCCTGTTCTTGGAATAGCAAGAAGGCCAGTGTGGCTGGAGTGGAGTGAGGAAGAGGGAGAATGATGGGAGAGAAGGTCAACAAGGTCAGGGGACAGATCTTGCAGTGCCTGTAGGTTTCTCTAAGAACTTTGGCTGTTGAGTGTTAGGAGAGCCACTAGGCTTTCAAGAGGAGTGTGTGATCTGACCTTCCTTTTAGAAGAGATTACACTTGCCTCTGTGTTAGTGTAGTGTGTGTGTGTGAGTGTGGTGTGTGTGTGGTGGGGGGCAAAGGCAGAAGCTGGAAGAACAGGTAGAGGTTATTTTAATTATCTAGGTGAGATTTTTCGGTGCTTACCTTTGAGAGGTAGAAGTGGAAGTGGTGAGAAATGATCAGCCTTGGGATATATTTTGAAGGCAGAACCAAAAATTTGTTTTTGGATTTGATGCTGGATATGAGACAAAGGGATGGCTCAAGACTGTCTCCAAGGCTTTGGACCTGAGCAACTAGAAAAATGAAGTTGCCATTGACTGAGATGGGAAAGGCAGAAGGAGGAGCAGGGTTGGGAGGGAGTGTGGGAATCAAGAATATGATCTGGATATGTTAATTTGACATGCCTAGTAAAATCAAACCTGTTGCCATTGAGTTGATTCTGACTTATGGTGACCCATGTGTTACAAAGTGCGCCATAGGGTTTTCTTGGCTGTAACCTTTACAGAAGGCAATCACCAGGCCTTTCGTCTGTGGTGCCACTGGGTGAAATCAAACTGCCAACGTTTAGGTTCGAAGTCAAGCGCTAACCTGTTGCACCACCCAAGGACATAATTAATAGAGAGCTAGTAAATGATATTCAATACCAGGTAGTGGGAAATAGAAGAGCTTCAAGAGCCTTTGTCTACTGAGCACTCATTGAATAGATGGTGAGAATTTTAGCTTTGCTCTTTTTGACTTTGGGAAAAGCATATTATCTCTCTATTTGTATAAAACATACAAATGACATTGCAGAGATACCTTCCTTTAAGTTAGTCTGATATTTTTAGAAATTAAGATATGATGGTAGCTCAGGGGCTCCTGTTGTTAAAATACGTGCTGCATTGTTTTCAAGGAGTTTTCCAGGTGTATTTAAATAGGACATATCATTCAAACAGCAAAACGTTTGATGTTCCATAACTTTTCTGGAACAGTTCTTGGTCCTTCCCTCCTAGTAAGCTATTTAGTCCACCTATCTCTGAGGTTTGCCCATATAGAGGCCTACAAGCACCTTTCAAAGAGTTACCTTACATTTACATGGCAAAGACTCGGCCACTCATCTATAAAACCAAAAAACCAAACCCATTGCCATCAAGTCAGTTCTGACTCATAATGACCCTCTAGGACAGAGTAGAAGTGCCCTGTAGTGTTTTCAAGAAGCAGCTGTTGGATTCAAACTGCTGACCTTTTGGTCAGCAGCCGAGCTCTTAACCACTGCGCACTAGGGCTCCGACTCCATCTATAATCGAGTGAAAATCTGCTCCAAGATGAAGTGCAATGTCCTCCGAAGGAGAGACAGCAGGCTGGCAAAATTTTAGAATTCCATCCCAGCTGACATGTTGTGACACAAATAAATATTTATGGATGGAATTTTTTTCCAGCTGTGATTTCTTCCCTTTATAATCTTTTGATGTCTGTAAGAACAACACAAGGAAGTGCTGAATACCTTTTACCCCGTGTTATGGATTGAATTGTGTCCCCCCAAAAAAAGTGATGTGGAAGTTCTAAGTTGTATACCTGTGGATGTGACCTTGTTTAGGAAAATAGGGTTACATCATACCAGAGTGGTGTAGGTCCTACTCCTAATCCCTTCAGAGTTCCTCTTACAAAAACGAGAGAACAGAAATGGAGATAGACATACACAGAGGGAGGAGAGATGCCATGTGTCAACAGAGATGGCTGCATCTATAAGCAGCAAAGAAATGCCAAGCATTGCCAGGAGTCACCAGAAACTAGGAAAGAGGCATGGAACAGCTCCTCTCTCTAAACCCTTAGAAGAAATTGACACAATCTATACCCTGAATCTGGCCTCCAGAACTGTGAGACAATAAATTTCTGATCTTTAAAGCTGCCCACTTTGCATCCAGGGTCTTAAAAGCTAGCAAGCGGCCATCTAAGATGCATCAATTGGTCCCAACTCACCTGGAGTAAAGGAGAATGAAGAACACCAAGGACACAGGGGAAGTATTAACCCAAGAGACAGAAATGGCCACGTAAACCAGAGACTTCATCAGCCTGAGACCAAAAGAACTAGATGATGCCCAGCTGCAAACAATGACCGTCCTGACAGGGAACACAACAGAGAGTCCCTGATGGGGCAGGAGAAAGGTGGGGTGCAGAACTCAAGTTATTGTAAAAAGACCAGACTTAATGGTCTGACTGAGACTGGAGGAACCCCAGAAAGCATGGCCCCCGGACTCTCTGCCAACCCAGAACTAAAACAATTCCCGAGCCCAACGCTTCAGACAAAGATTGGACTGGACTGCGGGACATAAAATGGTACTCATGAAGAGTGTGCTTCTTAGCTCAAGTAGATACATGAGACTAAATGGGCAGCTTCTGTTCTGAGGTGAGGTGAGAAGGCAGAGAGAGTCAGGAGCTGGTTGAATGGACATGGGGAATCAGGGGTGGAAAGGAGGAGTGTGCTGTCATAGTATAGGGAGAGCAATTAGGGTCACAGAACAATGTATGTATAAACTTTTGTATGAGAAACTAATTTGAAACTTAAACTTTCACTTAAACTACAACAAATCAACAAAAAAAATAAAATAAAATAAATAAAGCTGCCCATTTTGTGGTAATTTGTTATGGCAGCCCTAAAAAACAAAACCAAACCCTTTGCTGTCAAGTCGATTCTGACTCATAGCAACCCTATGGGACAGGGTAGAACCTCACAGGGATTCTAAGGAGTGGCTGGTGGATTCGAACTGCCAACCTTTTGGTTAGCAGCCAAGATCTTAACCACTGCACTAACAGGGCTTCCTGGCAGCTCTAGGAAACTAAAATACCTGGATTCACCAACCGTTTGCATTTTTCCCTATTTGCTTTACTTTATCATTCTCTCTCTCTCGATCTGTCTCTGCTTGTCTCTTTCTATAAACCTGTTGTCATTAAGTTTATTCTGACTCATGGTGATTTCATGTGTTTCAGAGAAGAACTACAGTCCATAGGGTTTTCAATGGTCTTTACAGGGAGCCCTGGTGGTGCAGTAGTTAAGAACTCTGCTGCTAACCAAAAGGTTGGCAGTTCGAATCCACCAGTTGCTCCTTGAAAACCCTATGGGGAAGTTCTACTCTGTCCTATAGGGTCGCCGTGAGTTGTAATAGACTTGACAATGGGTTTGGTTTTTGGTTAATCTGTACAGAAGTAGACTGCCAGGTCTTTCTTCTGCAGTGCTGCTGGGTAGATTTGAGATGCCAACTTTTCAGTTAGCGTTGAACACAAATTATTTGCACCACCCAGAGGCATATATATACATACATATGTATATACCCCCATATACATGGAAACCCTGGTGGTGTAGTGGTTAAGAGTTTGGCTGCTAACCAGAAGGTCAGCAGTTTGAATCTGCCAGGCACTCCTTGGAGACCCTATGGGGGCAGTTCTACTCTGTCCTATGGGGTCACTATGAGTCGGAGTCGACTCAATGGCAATGGGTTTGGTTTGGTTTTATATATGTATATATATATAGATAGCTATAGATCTATCGATCTATTGATCTATCTATGAAGTTGTCAGAGATTTCATTTTACTTGGATCCACAATCAATGCCCATGGAAGCAGCAGTCAAGAAATCAAATGACGTATTGCATTGGGCAAATCTGCTGCAAAAGACCTCTTTAAAGTATTGAAAAGCAAAGATGTCACCTTGAGGACTAAGGTGTGCCTGACCCAATCAATGATATTTTCAATCACTTCATATGCATGCAAAGCTGAACAATGAATAAGGAAAGACAAAGAATAGAAATAAATTATATTTATTTGATTATTTAATATTTAAGACCATCTTATAGAGCTTACATATACATACACATATACTTCTGGATGTTATAAAAGTCATAAAATAAATCCCTGATCAGAGGAAAATATTTACATTTGCCTTTCAAAAATGGAATGCAACAACATTCCAGTTACTTGAAGATTTCATTTATGGCTTAATAAATTGAAGTGTTGTAAGGCCAAATGTAAAATACCATTGCTAAGAAATGTTAAGAATCTTTATTTTTTATAACAACACGGAAGTATATACATGCCATCATCCAGACATACACATGTGATGCCCCTCTTGTCTCCTCGTTATGTAAATATTACAACATTACAGCGAGGGTGCATAACACTTCTTTTTCCCTTAGTTTTTCCATGAATAACAACTATACAATACCTTGAAAACCAAATTAAGTTACAAACTATTTATTTTGCTAAATGATAATTCCTAAAAAGCAGTGTAATTCACGCTGAAGGACGTGTATTTGTGTGTGTGTGTGTGTGTGTGTGTGTATGGATTTCACCTCAACATAGAGAAAACAAACACCCTCACAACTGGACCAATAAACAACATTATGATAAATGGAGAAAAATTGGAGTTGTCGAGAATTTCATTTTACTTGGATCCACAATCAACACTCATGGAAGTAGCAGTCAAGAAATTAAACACATAGTGCATTGAGCAAAGCTTCTACAAAAGACCTCTTTAAAGTGTTAAAAATCAAAGATGTCACTTTGAGGACTAAAGTGTGCCTGACATAAGCCATGGTATTTCCAATTGCCTCATACACATGTGAAAGCTGGGCAATGAATAAGGAAAACTGAAGAAGAATTAATTCATTTGAATTCTGGTGTTGGCAAAGAATACCGAACATACCATGGACTGTCAAAAAATGAACAAATCTGTTTTGGAAAAAGTACAGCCATAATGCTCCTTAGAAGAAAGGATGGCGAGACGTCTCACATACTTTGGACATGTTATCAGGAGGGACCAGTCCCTGGAGAAGGACATCATGATTGGTAAAGTAGAGGGTCAGTGAAAAAGAAGAAGATCCTCAATGAGATAGATTGACACAGTGGCTGCAACAATGGGCTCAAACATAACAATGATTGTCAGGATGGCACAGGACGGGGCAGTATTTTATTCTGTTGTACCTAAGGTCGCTGTGAGTTGGAACCGATTCGACAGCACCTAACAATAACAACAAGAAAAAGCAGTGAATATTATTGATCCAAAAGTATTGAATCAATTCCTAAACAATGTCTTTTGAATAATAAAATACATTTTAAAATATTCGGTAATATGAAAAAAAATATTCTCAGACGTTCTCAGGTCTCTTCCATGTCTCAGTGGTTTCCTGGCCACCAGTTTTTCTCAAGTCACTCCTGCATTTAAAGGCCAATTCTGCCCTGGCATGGGGCCAGGCTCGCCTCTGGAGCAACCCTGCCTAGCTCACTCCAGGACCTGTCGACTGATAGCTGGCCCCTTCCCAGCCTCTCCCCAGCCCTCTATGTAGGTACAGACTCAGGGGCTTCCTTGCGAAGCTGGAACAAATTAAAGACCAGAACAAGAACCCACCAACATGGTAGTGAGTGCAGTGAGATGGAATTCTCTCACACTGCATTTGCTAAGGTTTTCCGAAGGACACATGCTGAGTGAGGTAGAAACAGGGTTCTGTTTTGCTTGCTGGTGTGGGGTTTGTAAGCAAGGCTCAAGCAATGCTTCCACAGAGGAACGTCAGTCTCTTGGAATTTTTAATGTGCTCTTATGTTGCAAGACTGAACTCACAATCTGTTCAAACACAGCAAGAGACAACTATTAAACTCTGATCTCTGCTGTATGTATGTGCTCAAAATGAGAACACGTTGGGTACAGTCTGATTATCATGAAAGGGATAGGAATGTAGAAACCTATGAGAGTATGGAAACACTTCATTACGCTGACAGTCCAGGGTTATATCTTTTCATGCAATGTGAGATCCAGCAAATCTTCAAAGAAAATAGACACACCCAGACTTTGTACTTAGGTTGGGGTTACCATCTGTTATGGAATGAATTGTGTCTCCTCAAAATATGTGTTGGAATCCTTACCCCTATGCTTGTGGATGTAATTCCAGTTGGGAATAGGGTTTACTTTGTTATGTTAATGAGGCTATATCAGTGTAGGCTATGTCTTAAACCCACTCACTTTTTTATTTTATTGATTTTTTTCCCCAATGATTTTTTTTTAAATTGTACTTTAGATGAAGGTTTATAGAACAAACTAGCTTCTCATTAAACAATTAGTACACATATTGTTTTGTGACATTGGTTACCAACCTCATGACGTGTCAACACTCTCTCTTCTCGAACTTGGGTTCCCTATTACCAGCTTTCCTGTCCCCTCCTGCCTTTTCGTCCTTGCCCCTGGGCTGGTGTGCTGTTTAGTCTCGTTTTGTTTTATGGGCCTGTCTAATCTTTCGCTGAAGACTGAACCTCAGGAATAACTTCATTACTGAGCTAAAAGGTAAACCTACTCACTTTTGAGATATAAAAAGAGCAGATTAGGCACAGAGAAGTAAGCACAGAAGGAGGGGAGGATATATGCCATGTGGAGATCGCCAAGGAATTGAGAAATGCCAGGTCTACAGAAAGGGAAAGAGATCTTCCCCAGGGATAGCACACAGAGAGAGACTTTCCCTAGTGCCCGTGCCCTGAATTCAGACTTACAGCCTCCTAAACTGTGAGAAAATAAAATTCTGTTCTTTAAAACCACCCACTTGTGGTATTTCTGTTACAGCAGCACTAACTAACTAAACACCATCTTAAAGAACCCCTCGTTTCCTTAGTGTGGGCCCCACATTGCATCAAAAAAGGCTTTCCTTGCAATGTGCTCTGTACTTACCATGCATTATTTGTAAGAGCAGCAATTCCAGTGCCACATGAGTGAATTAATTCTTTTGCAATATATGGCAAGTGGCCGGAATGTTGAGTAGCCTTTAAGATGCATCTTCTCTTTTTACATATGTGTACACATTTTTGGTAAAATTTTCAACAGTGTTCCCGAAGCTTTCAAATATTCACTGCTATTTAGAGGGACTAGGTTTTACTTCGATCACACAGTAATTTCTTTATACAATATCAAACAAGGCATCTATAGATCTGAAGTGAAATCTTTCCCCTCTTTGGGAGATTGCTCATGGAGCTAGAGGAGTCTGCTGCCTCGTGATTGGTTGTCCCCAAGGATACTGCTCCCCTTCAATGGTTGTTTATTGAACTTGTGAGCTAATAGGCCACTGTTTTATTAAATGAAAGGGTTTATGGATGGCTGGACAGTCAATAACATAGACCATTCATAAATCAAATAATTAAGTCAAAAGAAACCTACACAAAGTAGGCTGACAATCACACAGAAAGTAACTTCCCAAGGGCACTTTGACTGGTACAATTTGTTTTGCTGAACTCCAGCCTATTCCGGGTTTAGCTTGTAGTGGTAGCTCTGGGTTCTGGGAATGTGTAGTAATACGCACATCACAGCCTGTGGCTGGGTATTTGTCTTGATTCCCCCACTATAGTAAAATGGGGCCGTCAAGTTTAGTGAGCTGTTCATTTCCAGAGGGCACTCCGCAAGGCACTTCTGAATCTGCTAGGATTAGGATAAGAAAACTAAAATCACCACTCATACCTCACGTTTATCCAGAGCCTTAGCTGCTTCAAAGAGAAGTCGTCCCTGCCTGTTTCCTCTAGGGAAGAACAGCAAGGCTCTCAGAGCCTCATCTCACCTTCTGTCCAAGGCAAGACCAAGAGTAGGAAATAAGGGAAACAAAAGAACACTCATTAAACTAGACGCCATCTTCAGCATTTGAAATCATAATGATAATACTATCATTTACCATTTATGAAGCTCCTGTGATGTACCAAGTGTTGTGCTGTTATCTTTATACACACGGACTGAGATGCTCAAAACAATCTTATAGGATAGGTGTTGACCCCATTTTACAGATGAAGGGGGCTTGGGATATAAAGCAATAAGGCTGGGATTCAAGCCTAGATCAGAATACCCTCAGTAAATATTTAGATGGATGAACAAGTCAAACCCAGACCTTAAGAGATGAAGTTGGAGAAAACCAACTTCACCGTAATACACATTTCTAGGGTTTAGAGCCTAATTTGGGAGTGTGAGAAGAGGGTGCTGAGGATATGAGGACATGTCAGTTTCACGGACCACTGTGTTCCCAAGAGGACAATAACTATTACTTATGTAGCATTTGCTCTCAGCACTTTATGTATGTTAAGGCAATTAATCCTCACTAGGATCCCATTCTGTTATACATAAGGTTGCCATGAGTCGGAGCCAGCTTGATGGCAACTAACTAACTAATTAACAACAACGTGACCCTATGAAGTGGGTACTAGTATGGTCACCAATAAAGAGCTCTGGTGTCACAATGGTTAAGCACTCAGCTGTTAACCAAAAGGTTGGTAGTTCGAACCCACCCAGCAGCTCTGAGGAGAAAAGACCTAGAGATCTGCTGCTGCAAAGATTATAGCCTAGAAAACCCTATGGGGCAGTTCTGCTCTATCATTAGGGTAGCTCTGGGTTAGAATTGGCTGGACTAGCACACAACGTGATCTCCAATATACCTTCTTGGGTAGCAAGCAGCCTACACAGTGCTCCAAAACTTGATGTTATAGCTGAAGCTCGCTGAAATCTGACAGAAGGAAAAACAACAGATTTTTCTGTTGTCACTATAAATTTCCATTTTTTTTTGTAATAGCTATGGGTCATTGTGTGCATTGTCTAACAAAATCTGAGACAACTGTCTATTATACTCATTTTAAATTTAACATTTGTCTATTTTAAGTACGCTGATGATTTTAAAAAATACTAAAATTTTTTGTTGACTCGAAACTTTTCAAAGACAGGGCATTGGATCTCAGAAGATCCTCATTTCTTGAGTAAGTAAGGTGGTTAAGTCTGAAGGAGGTCATTACAGGCGAGCTGCCTGATGTTTTTTTTTTTTGTTATTGTTAGGTGCCGTCGAGCTGGTTCTGATTCGTAGTGACCCAATGCACCACAGAACGAAACACTGCCCGGTCCTGCGCCATGCTCACAATTGTTGTTATGCTTGAGCCTGTTGTTGCAACCACTATGTCAATCAATCTCATTGAGGGTCTTACTCTTTTTCACTGACCCTGTGCTTTGCCAAGCATGATGTCCTTCTCCAGGGACTGATCCCTCCTGACAACATGTCCACAGTATGTAGGACGTAGTCTTGCCATCCTTGCTTCTAGGAAGCATTCTGGTTGTATTTCTTCCAAGACAGATTTGTTCACTCTTATGGCAGTCCATGCCTGATAGACACCTGAATTACCCAGTAGAGGGACTCATTGCTGTAAACGGGGCTTGCAGAACACAGGCCTTCCACTGAAGCAAAGGGAACAAACAAGTGCCCCAAAAGCCTTTGATAAAAACTGTGATTGTATTGCTAAGTCACACGGTAACGCTCCCACAAGCTGCAAGAGGAAGATTCAGAAGCCTGAAGGCTTCTCATATCAATAGATGTAATAATCAAGTTGTTAATTTAGATAAAGTAATATACAGTTTAGAATAGAATAGCAATGAAAAAATCATAAACGTCTATCATCCAAATATTGTTAGTTGCTGTCAGGTTGACTCCGATTCATGGCGACTTACGAATAATGGTACGAAATGTTGCCCAGTCCTGGGCCATCTTCATGATCCTTGGTATATTTGGGTCCATCATTCCCACTACTGTGTCAATCCACCTCAGTAAGGATTTCTCAATGTATCATAAAAACTGTCATAAAATTATTTGCAATTTTCTTACTCTACAAGAAGTATATGTCCCTTTAGGAAATATTAGAAAATTCAGATAAACAAGAAGAGCATTTTTTTTAAGTGCCCATAATCCCATGACTCAGAAAGAATCTTTGGTGGTGGTTGTTTTTCATGGTTTTCTTTCCAAGGACATCTGTGTTTTTCTGACACAGACTGGCAACAGTGTGATTCTGCTCTGGCTAATTACTATTGCTGCTAAGGAGCTGCCCTGATTCCTGGTAACTTTCCACAACCTCCCTGCTGAAGGTGGCTCAGAGCAGAAGGTGAGATGGTTGTACAATTTTTGGCCAAATGGCAGGAAAAGGAAACGAGAATATGGAAAATTTGGGGTACTTAAAACATTATCTAATTCAGTGAGAGATGAGCTGCTGTCTGCAAAGTTACAAAACAAGTCAAGGACAAATCTAGGACAAAGCCAAAGTCCAAGACTTCCGATTCTTTCATTCTCCACCTTCTCAGTTGACACCAGGAATTTTGGTAAGGATGATGTATTCTTCAACTCCCTTGTCTTCATCTCAACTCAGAGCAGCAACTTTCTTGCTTCATATTACAGGTCCTAAGACAAATGGATATTCTGCCTAGGAACCCTACCCCATTGCCGTTGAATCGATTCCGACTCATAGCAACCCTATAATAAGACAGAGTAGAACTGCCCTGTAGGGTTTCCAGGGAGCGCCTGGTGGATTCCAACTGCCGATCTTTTGATTAGCAGCTGAACTCTTAATCACTACGCCACCAAGATTTCCAAAATCGACATTCCAGTCATGCTTAGGAACGTCTCCACTTAAATCTTTGGTGTTGGAAGCAAGAGTTTTAGGTAAAAATGTAACTGGTGATTATATTTTAGCTTTTAGTGTTCATTTCAGCTTAATTCTCACAGTAACAGTGAGAGATGCAGAGGCCATTGGAGGGGAATAAAGAGGCAGACAAAAAGGAGACATTCACCTCCAGGCACTGGTGGGAGGTGATGGGGAGAGGTTGAAGGCTGTGGATGATGGAGTGTGGCAGGGAGGTGAGAGACGTTTACAGGGGGAGTGGTCAGTAAACCAGTTGCTGTTGAGTTGTACTTGACTCATGGCGAACCCTAGTTTTTCAGAGTGGAACCGTGCTCCGTAGGGTTTTCAATGGCTGATTTTTGTTTGAAGTACATAGGAAACTCTGGGTGGACTTGAACCTCCAACCTTTTGGTTAGCAGCCAATCATGTTAATTGCACCACCAGGGACTCCAGTAGGGATGGTGTGAAGGTAGAAATCAAGAGAATCAAGGGACCTGAAATGCTGAAGCAAAGGGAATGAAGAAGTCAAGTGAGAGAGTCTGGGATGAGGAGACTATAAGGCAAGAAATTTCCTCCATCTAATTTTACAGTTTAAAAATAGGTGTAGGATATTACTTTTTCCTAAAATGTGATTTTTTTTGGCTATTTAGATACACCCAGGGCTCAATTGTTATCCTCTCCCTCCTCAATTAATATTGATAATTAATAAATTTAAATTGCTATGATTTTTGCAGTCTTCAAGCTTGTTCCCATGGTGTGAGTATATTCAGTAATAAATATTCTTATTTTATACTAATCTACAGAAACAGACTAACACTTTAGAATTCAGCATGGCTATGTTAAGAGTGGAAAATATGTTTTCAGTTAAGTTAAAAAAAAAAAAGCAGCCTGTGGTCAAACAACTGTTAAAATACAAATAAGCATTGGAATGAAAAAAATCCAGGAAGGGCTATAAAATGTGCTGTGTTGGCAAAGTTGCTAGTTATGATTTTGATGGCCAGGAAAAAACTACAGTGGTTCCCATGCCATCCAAGGGCTAATATCTCAATTTATGGGACCATATAAAATGTTTTATTTAAACTCCTGGGAAATTGAAAAATGATATAGACCAAAATAACATTTGAAAAGTAAGGAATTGAGTGTTTTATTTCTATGAGATGGTGTAAAAAATATGAATGTGTGGAATTTCACGGCCCCCCATTTCCCTTGGCCTTGACATCATCTCCTCCCTTGGTTTTTTTTGAGGGAAAAAAAAGGGCGAAAGCTCCATGAGAAGATTCTTATGAAGAAGAAATACTTCTGGAAGCTGCAGAGAGTAGAGGCCATGTGTTGGGAGGTGTGGGTAGCATGTGGCAAGGAGAGAGAGAACTGGAGAACAGCAATGGGAAAAGGATGGGGTGGGTGAGAGGATTTGGTTGGGCAGAAGTGAAAGTGAGTCTGGGAGATTTGGGAGCCCTCCCCCCCAAAACAAAATATAGCAAAGGAGAGGGGATGTTAATAGGGTTACAGTGGACTAAGTTTCTAACCTACTGCAAATGTTTGAGAGAGAAGTAAGGGATGAAATTCCCATCTGGGCCATTCTTCTTTAGTTTTGTGACCTTGACCTACAACTAAACAGCCAGGATCAAGGCTTTATGTTGTTCTTGTTGAGTGCCATTGAGTCAATTCTGATTCACAGGAACCCCCAGTGACAGAGTAGAACTGCCCCGTAGGATTTTCTTGGCTGTGATCTTTACAAAAGCAGATTGCCAGGTCTTTCTCCCACAGAGTCACTGGGTGATTTTGAACTGCCAACCTTTCGGTTAGCAGCTGAGCGCTTAACAGCTGCACCACCAGGTTTCCTTCAGGGCTTTGTAAGGACTGTTAAAGCAAAGTGACTGCAGACTAGTCGACCCTAAGCTAAGTCCAGTCTGGAGGACAAAGTCTGTTAGTTCCGGGCTTTATATATGTTATTTTTTAATCCTCATAACAACTGTACAATGCAGATAGTGTTATAATCTGATTTACAGGCAAGAAAAATTTAGATTGCATATGTTGACCAAGTGCAGACATCTAGTGTC
>NW_004444003.1:2405372-2408696 GCF_000243295.1 Trichechus manatus latirostris
GGAAGGGATGGGGCCAGAAATGCTCTCCTCGAGGACTATTTAGCGGGCAAAGGTCTTAGAGTTAGCGCCATGATTTGTGGATTGGAGGATAGAACACCATAGAATAATCCCTATCTAAACACAGACACACGAACTGATGGAGCTTGTTCAGGGACACTGGTCTTATTACCCGCACAAGTAATACTTCCTCGGTTGCCTCTGCCTGGGATAAGTGGCAGTGGCAGTGGCAGTAGTATGGATTTCAATTCTAGGACTCTAATCAAATAGATTCAGAATGAACTCTCTTACTCATATTGATTTCAGAATAAACACACAGCCAGCAGCAGGGCACTTCTTCCTCTGAGCCTCCCTCTAATTCAGCGACTGCTTGGAAGGTTGTTGTTTCCTGGATGCCAGGAGTTATTCAAAACTCATCTTAATAATAAGAAAACTGAAAATCTTTGGCAGTGGGAAGGCCACCAGATCTTGCTGTGTCTTTCTTTGTGGTCAGGCAACCCTGTGGTGTCCAGTTGCCAGGCTCCTCTGCAGTATCTGAGACCGACAAATGCAGAAAGTAAAGTCACTCACCAAGAGAATAATAGCAATTTAAGAGAAGCTTCCTTGCTGTTGGTTAGAGCTGGTCCACGGCTGTCGAATCCAAAAGAGGGCAGTGCAAAGGTTAACATGCTCAGTCGCTAATGGAAAGTTTGGTAGTTCGAGTCCATCCAGAGGCACCTCAGAAGAAAGGCCTGGCAATCTCCTTCCAAAAAAAGATCAGCCACTGAAAAACCTCATGGAGCACAGCTCTACTCTGACATATATGAGATCACCCCGAGTAGAAATCGAGTTAACAGCCACGGGTCTGGTTTCTTTACTTGGTGTCCTCTTGCTGGGGGTTGTGGTCTACAATAAGAGTGACTTACCAAAGGTGATAGACAAGTTCCTGGTATTCCAGCAAAGAACAACCACGCAAAACCAGACAACACAGCATTCAATAAGTTAGAGCACAGGCAGGCAATCGGCAGTTCGGGGAAGTTTGTCCTGGTGTGGGGAAAGTCCATCTCAGTTATAGGGGCCTTCCTTTAGGGCTAAGCAAACACTTTCTCTACAGCGAAACTTCCTCTCCCAGCCAAAGAATCTTTATCCTCCTGCAGGCTGACTTTGTGCCTGTCCCAAAGAACAAGAGACAATAGGTTCAGCATTGCCTTAAATTGCCTCTTAAACATTTAAATGTGTTTCATTGTTATTGTTGTTGTGTTGTTATTTTTAAGCCACAATGCTTATTCATCCTTACACCCTCTATTTTGGGCACCCAAGAGTCAAGGAGCAGGAGCAGAATCAACGTGGGCTGTAGATTTCTAGGTTAGTTTAAGGAATCCAAGAACCCTGATGGGCCCTAAGCACTGTGTGTTGACTGGGTCATATGACTTACACACATATGCAATGTTCATGGGATTTTAAATACAAACTTGTTTAGAAACATTGTTAAATTCATAATCGCTTTTTGTCTTTTTGTGTTAGTTTATTCGATGTGTAATAAAAGTAAAGTGATTATCATTTTTTTTTCCCCAGAAAAAAGGGATTCTAATATTACAAAAAAGGACGGAAGTTAGGGGAGCAAAAGAATAAAACTCAACTCTCCAGACTCCCATCCATCACTTTATTGGTTTCTTTTCCCCTAAAACAATGAGAACAGACTATGGAATCAAATGGCTTGGGTTTGAAGTTCAGCCCTGCTTCTCCCTTCCTTGTTGTGTAACTTTGAACAGGTTCCATGTGCTTGCCTCAGTTTTCTCATCTATAATGTGGGGACAATATGAAAAATCCATTGCTGTCGAGTAGAATTTTACTCATGGTGGCTCCACGTGCTTCAGAGTAGAACTATGCTCCACAGCATTTTCTTGGCTATAATCTTATGGAAGTAGATTGCCAGGCCTTTCTTCCACAGCACTGCTGGGTGGATTCAAACCACCAACCTTTAGGTTAGTAGCCGAGAGCAAACCATTTATGCCACCTGGGACCTGAAGATATTATTAGAGCTATTTAAAGTGCTTGGGATAAAATTTGGGGTACAGTCAATATGCAATAAACAATAGCTTTTTTTTTTTTTTAAATATAATAACAGTTGCAACTTTTCTTTTAGGGACCAAAATTGTACAGTTTCAGTTTGATTTGACAGACGCTATATACATGGTCAGGAGCCCTGGTGGTGCAATGGTTAAGAGTTTGGCTGCTAACCAAAATGTCAGCAGTTCGAATCCACCTTAGAAACCCTGTGGGGCAGTTCTACTCTGTCCTATAGGGTTGCTATGAGTCAGAATCAACTCGATGGCAACAGGTTTGGCTTTTGGTTTTGGTACTTATGGTCAAGTGTTATTGAGTCAGCTTTGCCCGAGCTCTGTAATGGGAAATCCCAGACCTGGAAGATCCTGCCTTCCTACAATGAGCAAGACATTAAAATGGTTCCCAGAAAATGAGGCTGATGAAAATGTTTAGTTTTATTCTGATTGCAAACTCAGCTCACGTTTAAGTATTCTTTTATTATGGTTGCACAACATGATTTATGTAACTGCTATCCCTATATTGTACATGTGAAAAACATCGAATTGGCAAATGTTGTGTTATATATATCTTTACAACAATAAAATATTTAAAAAAAAGGAAAACTGGAGAAGTAGAGGGTTACAGATAGACCAGCCTGAGTGTAGAGTAACTGACCCGGAGCAGCTGCCGAGCACCTGGCCGCAGGCTCCCGACGGGATGCCCGCCGTGTCCTTCAACCTTGACGGCAGATTCTGGAAGACAACCTGTCAGCCTTCACAGTCTATTAAGGCCACAGATGCAAACCCACTCAGAAGCCAACTGCTGAAATCAGGTTAATTTCAGCCTCATCCTGCTTCTGTCCTTTCACGGCCAATGTCATCTTAACCCAGAACTCTGCAAGGTTAGGACACAGCAAAATTTCTGCTAATAGACATTTCTCAGTAGGGCATGTGCTACATAAATGCAGAATTGGGTGGCTGCATCAAGTCTGCTTAGGAACCTTTGAGGTGCAATGTTTAGACACTAGGCTGCTAACCAAAAGATCGGAGGTTCCATCCCACCCATCTGCTTTGAGGGAGAAAAGACTTGGTGATCTGCTCTCGTAAAGATTACAGCCTTGGAAAGCCTATGGTCTGGTTCTATTCTGTCCTATAGTGTCGCTATGAGTCAGAGTCGACTTGACGGCACACAGCAATAACAACAACATCAAGTCTCTTTACAAAAGAAATTACCAGCCTATCATTAGGAAATGAAAGTAGGAGCCCAAAAACAAAACCCGTCGCTGTCGAGTGGATTCCAACT
>NW_004444003.1:2408990-2420409 GCF_000243295.1 Trichechus manatus latirostris
TGAAGTCCTTTAGACCTTTTGTCTTTATCTTCTTTCTATGTATTCTGCTTTGCCTACATGTTTTACCCAAGTTTGCACTTACTGTTGAGAAAATTTGCTGTTAGGCTTTCTTTTGTGATTCAGAGTCAACATAATTTGAACTTAAATTTGAGAAAGGTGATGTTTGACTCCACCCAGAGGTGGATTCAAACCTCTAACCGTGGTGCGAATGGTTAATGCACTTGAAGGCTAACGGAAAGGTTGGTGGTTCAGGTCCACCTAGAGGTGCCTTGGAGGAAAGGTCTGGCCTTTTACTTTTGAAAAATCAGCCATTGAAAACCCTATGGAACACAGTTCTACTCTAACACACATGGGATTGCCATGAGTCTGAATCCACTGAGCAACAACCGTTTTAACTCTTATTAGTATCTCGTTATTTGTGTTTGTGGATTAGTTCGTTTATGTCTGTGTGAAGAGAATTAGTAGGTGAGGACAGCTGGAGCAGGTGACACTTGAGCTGTGGGGGGGGGTGCCCAGGAATCAAGGTGGGTGTGAGGAGGTGGGGGGCACTGACACCATCTTTGCCTTGGTAGCAGCTGGGTTTTCTCTTAGGGAAAGCAAATGGAATGCTTAGCCAGCCAGAGAAGCAGGCTGCTTCCGTCAGAGAGCCTTTTAAATGGAGCTTTGCAAATGTATTCAGTGTAGCCTGCGGTAATGAGATTCATGCTTCTTCAGTGGTAATCCTCCACTAGACAGCATTTTAAATCTTTTTCCTGTTTGGTGCACACAACTGAAGTCCAGGATATTCATATTTTCAAGTGTCATTTTTAATTTAATGCATGATTGAACATATTACTACTGGCACAGCTAAATAGTTAAAGTAG
The DNA here is from genome assembly GCF_000243295.1 of Trichechus manatus latirostris. Lineage (NCBI taxonomy): Eukaryota > Metazoa > Chordata > Mammalia > Sirenia > Trichechidae > Trichechus > Trichechus manatus. Next base: position 2,409,854 of record NW_004444003.1, read on the forward strand.
AATTCATTAATTTGTCCTGAACTGTTGACATGCAGGGCAACACTATGGTTAAATTAAATTGAAATATAAGAACGAGTGGCAGCTTGGCTTCCTGGCAGCCCTGGGGCCTGCTTTGTCAGTGGGGCCTGGCTGCAGGGGGAAAAGGACATTTTAAAATATGAGGTGCGTTCCTCACCGCCCCTCAGTATGGCCCAGGGAGTGTGCTGATTCCGTTGCACGTCTGCTTACTTTCCCTGACTGAGTGGCAAAGCAGACCAGGTGTCCAGCTTTTAGCAGGAGGGCACCGTGCAAATGAAAAACAAAATCGCTGTTAATGGGAAAACCTGATTTGCAAATCATAACATTTCAGAACTAGAACAGATTTGGGAGACCTCGGAATGTCAGAGTTGGGGACACTGGCCAGAACTTCAGTCTAGCCCAAAGAGGCTGAGAGACCTTCCCAAGGACATCAGGGACAGGAACCAGGCCTTGTGACTCAGAACGAATGTTCTTTCTTCTACATTTCATTACTCTGCATGCAAAGACGAGGTCTATGGTGATCTACTACTCTTCCTCTGAGAATCTGGGCAGTGAGTGAAACACTCAGAGCTCAGTTTACTTGTGTGTAAAATGGGGCTAATAACAGTAGCTATCTCCTAGGGTTGTCAGGAGGGCTAAATGAGTTAATTGATGTGAAATGATTAGAACGGTGCCTGGCACTTGGGAAGAATGCAGAAAATGTGAACTATTGTTGTTGTAATCATCATCATCATCATCTATTTTTATTATTGGATTGTTTCTCTAGGAGTGAGACACCCATGCTGCCATGGTGTGTACACAGTAGCCTGGGTCCTCGAGTGTTCCCTTGTGGACAAAAGCATTCAGTTATAAGATGGCTGGCTATTGTCAGGGTGAGATCTGAAGGTTGGACATTGGATGGGATTAAACCCATAGACTTGGCTTTGGTTGAACTTTGTATAACCCACCATGGCCTCTGGCACTTAGAAGGACAGATATGCCAGGAAGAGAGAAATGTGACTAGAAAGATTTATCATGCAACTGATCACAATAAAACACGGATTGTGATTGGTAAATAAGGTAAGCCCTTATTAATTAATTAATCAATTCATTCAACAAACACAGATTGAGAGCCTACTATGTCCCAGGTACTACTGTGTGCTAGGTGCCAGATATGGAGAGATGAGCTCATATCCTTATGGAGCCAACAGTCTGGGGAGGAACAGTCATGTAAATAAAAAATTGTAATGCAACATGGTGAGTGCAAAGCTTGAGATGTGCTCAAAGTATATATTACAAGAGCAGAGAGAGAGCATGCAACCCAGTTGGAGGTGAGATACAGGGAGAGAGAGGAGTTGAGTAGCGTGTCAGTTCAGGCTTCCTGGGGGAGGTGATATTTAACCAAATTTAAGAGAGAGAGTCAAGTCAGGTACAAAATGGAGGAGAGGGGAAGGAGGGGAAGAAGGACCTACCAGGCAAAGTGGACTGGCTGCATAAGCAAAGGCACAGGGGCACATCAATAATTGTGGGGACCTAGAAGCAATTCAGGAGTTCCTGGGTGATGCAAATGGTCAATATGCTTGACTGCTAACTGAAGGATTTGAGGTTTGTGTCCACCTAAAGGTGCCTTGGAAGAAAGACCTGGAGATCAACTTCCAAAAAATCAGCCACTGAAAATCCAGTGGAGCACAGTTCTACTCTGATACACAAGAGATTTCCATGAGTCAGAATCAGCTCCACAGCAACTGGTATATTGGTATAGAAGTGATTCAGGAGTCTTAGAACCCAGAGGCAGGGAAAATTATGGAGAGTCTTGCACTGTCTATAGGAGTCCTTGGGTGGTACAGTTACCTCTTCAGCTGCTAATGGAAAGGTTGGTGGTTTGAACACACTGAGAGACGCCTCAGAAGAAAAGCCTAGAAATTTATTTCTGAAAGGTCACAGCCTTGAAAACCCTATGGAGCACAGTTCTACTCTGGCACACATGGGGTTGTCATGAGTTGAAATTGACTTAATGGCAACTGGTTTGGTTTTTGGTTTGCCCTATCTACACTGAGCATAGAATATGGCTATTATCCTATGGGAAACCCATGAGAGTTATTAAGCATTTTAAGCATAGCAAACAGTCATATTTGCCTTGCAGAGGTCACAATCTGGAGGCTGTGTAGAAGATATTTGAGGAAGGAGGCGGGAATGAGGGCAGAGAAACCAGTTAAAGAGAATTTTGCGGAAACTCAGTCATGATATGCTAAAGACCTGACTTAGTTACTGGATATTATGAGAGAGGAGAGATAAAAATTGACTTCCATATCTCACCTTTCAGCGACAGGAAGAAGGGTGAGGACACCAGATGAGTGAAGAGTATAGGGAAGGACAGATTTTGAAAGGAAGATCATGATGTCTGCCATGTTGCTGTTGCTGTGTGCTGTCGAGTCAATTCCAACTCACAGGGACCCTACAGGTAGAGCTGCCCCATAGGGTTTCCTAAGCTGTAATATTTATGTGGGCAGATTTCCAGGTCTTTTCTTCCACAAAGCAGCTGGTAGGTTCAAACTGCAGACCTTTCAGTTAGCAGCTGAGCGCTTAAGCATAACACCACCAGGGCTCCTTTGATTTCTACTATGGACGTGTTGAATCTGAACTCTCTGCAGGACATCCAGGTGGAGAAGTCAAGTGGAAACATGAGTTGGAACATGAGTTTGGAGCTTGGGAAGAGGGCTATCCAGGCATGGACAAGTAACATGAAACTTGCTTCTCAAAATGGAGGGTGCTAAGAGACCAAAGAAAGAGGTAGACAACTCCAGGGTGACAGCAAAGGAGTTTACTAGGGAGACTTACAGATGAGGTGAGTCCCGGGCAGCCGCAGGACCAAACCAGATCTCTGTACTCCGCAGTGGGAGGGCAGAGGTTTTATAGCAGCGGTGGACAATAATGGCAAAAATGCAAACTGTAGTGAGCTGGTGGATCTCATGAGGGTGCTTACATTTGGCCTAGCAAATCTATTTCCCCTTCAAGGGCTAAGCTGGTGATATAGATTTGCAAGTCATCAACATGCGTGTGGTAAAATGACGGGCATAGATGAGCTCATCCAAGGAGAGGGGTTGCAGCTTGATAACTGAGCACCTAAATTTGGGGCAGTGGAGGCAGAGAAGCCTGTCACTGAGAGAGGAGAGTAAAGGGGCAGAACTAGGAGAGGCTGCACCACAGAAGTGAAAATGGAGAGTTTCAGGAGGAGGATGGGGGTGGATGTTGTCAAGTTTGTTAGTGATCAGGGCTGTTATTTGGAATTGTCATTGAAGGGAAAGAGAGCTAGCCAATAACAAGTTAAAGACTGGTCAGCACAGCTGAGGACCTTTTCAGTTGTAGACCATCCAATCTTCATTATTGTGAGCTTTTTCTCCTTTGTGTTCAGGAGCAGAGAAGATACAGCATAATGTTGATAAACAGTGAGGTTTTGATGGGTAAACCTGCAAGAGGAACTGGGTGCAAGGGAATCAAATGAGAGAAAGGAGAGACACAGATGATCAGCCATGGAGTTCAGGCTGATGGAGAAGGAAAGGAAGAGATGGGTGGCATTTGGGTGGAGAGGGTAGATGGGGAGAGAAAGGTAGCAATTGATTAGATTATGAAATGTAGCACAGAGTGCCTCTAAATACGGGCTACTAAGTGGTTAGTTAAGAAGCCCAGGTTATGCAACAGAAAAGCACTTGGCTGCTAACCAAAAAGTTGGAGGTTCAAACCCATCCAGCCACTCTGTGTGAGAAAGAGCAGCAACCTGCTCCTGTTAAGTATTACGGCTTAGGAAACCTTATGGGCGGTTCTACTCTGTCACATGGGGTCATTATGAGTCTAAATTGATTCAATGGCCCCTAACAACAACAACAAATGGTTTGTTATTAATAGTAACCTTAATTTTCTCATTCAACCAAGATAACTTCAAATTTAATGAGCTTACCATCATTCTCACTTTGGTGAAAGGGGAAAATGTAAGCTGAGTGACTGTCTTGTGGGTCAAGAAATGTTGCTAAGAGGATATTTAGCAGAATAAGGAAAATAACATGAATCTCCAAGGATTACTGATGCTTCATAAAGCCTTTTCATGGAGTTGAATTGACTTATCCAAAGTCACACAGATAACTAGTGGCAGAGCAAGAGTTAGAAACAGGGTCACGTTGATATCAATCACTCTAACTCACATATATGATCCATGATCAGCCTCAGATGACTGTCCTTTCTCAATACATCTTACCACTCCATACATCTCTTCTTTTCCTCTTATACTGCCCCCACCTTAGTTCAGAGGCTCATCATCATGTTAACTTACAGACTTACACAGGGAATAAATGTTGTTCACACTTCTAGTCCCCTCTGTGCTCTAATTTTGTTTCATAGGCCTTGTTGTTGTTAGGTGCCAACAGGTCAGCTCCAACTTATAGTCACCCCATGTATAACAGAATGAAACATTGCCCAATCCAGTGTCATCCTTACAATAGTAGGCATGTTTGAGCCCATTGTTACAACCACTGTGTCAATCCATCTCACTGAGGTCTTTCTCTTTTTTGCTGACCTTTACCATCATAGGCTATAGAATCATGGAATTTCCAGAGATACAAAATGAGGCTTTCAATGGGTTTGAATGTTCCTACAGACATTATACCTTTACCCTGTCCAAAACTGTGTGTGACACAATCAGAAATAACTATGATGAATCCGAGAAACATCTCACAGCATGGATGAATTTGGAGGACATTATACTGAGTGAAATAAGTGAATCACAAAAGGACAAATATTGTATGAGATCACTACTATAAAAAAAACAAAGAAAGGTTTATGCATAGAAAGAAACATTCTTTGATGGTTACCAGGGAAGGGAGGGGAAAGGAGGGTAAATTACTAAATAGAAGACATGTGGTAATATTTATGAAGGGAAAGGTAATACATTCTATGGGGGAAGTCAGCACAACATGACAAAGGCAAAGGAAGATGCTGAGAGGAACACTAGAACGGAGGGCAACTATGGCAATTACTATAACATAGACAACACGGCAACAGTATTAACAAACAATAACTTCCGAACGGATACACAAGTATATAGGTATGCTAAAGAGGCATGGGAGGATGTAAGGGAGCTCACTCACCTGCAGACATAGGTTTGGGTGTGGATATCTCAACATACATATATGTAGATGTTGCAAGTATACTAATATAGACAATAAAACACACAACGGGCACAGTCATGAAAACTCCTTATGCACAACCAAACACCTCCCGGGATGAAGATACTAGGCTTTAAAGCCAAGGACCGTAGACTCGGAGGACATCTATGTCAACTGGGAAAACAGTGCATAAACACAGTGTTCTGCATCCTACTTTGGTGGGTAGCATCTGGGGCCTAAAAAGCCTGCGAGTGGCCATCTAAGATAAAAGTAGTGGTCTCTTCCCACCCGGAGTAAAGGAGAGTGAAGAAACACTGAAGGGAGAAATTTGTCCAAAGGACCGACAGACCACATGCACCACAGCCTACATGACCTCGAGACTGGAAGAACTAGATGGTGCCTGGCTACCACCACCAACCGCTCTGACCAGGATCACAATAGAGGGTCCCAGATAGACTGGGAGAAAAATGTAGAACAAAAAATCAAATTCATAAAAAAAGATCAGAGTTACTGGCCTGATAGAGACTAGAGGAACTCTGAGATTATGGCCCTCAGGCACCCCTCTGACTTGGAACTGCAGTCATTCCTGGAAACCACCTTCCATCCAAGCAATAGACAGGCCTATAAAATAAACAATAACACCTGAAAAGAACGTGTTCCATAGAACAAACAATTGTACGAGGCTAAAAGGACAACATTTGCCCAGAAGCAAAGATGAAAAAGCAGGAAGGGGTAGGAAAATTAGATGAAAGGAAACAGGGAACTCAGGGTGGAAATGGGGAAAGTGTTGACACAGTGCAGGGATTGCAACCAATGTCATGGAACACTTTGCGTACAATTTGTTGAATGGGAAGCTAATATGCTCTGTAAACTTCCACCTACAATACAATAAAATATTACAAAAAAAGAAAACAAAAACTGTATGTGACTCCCACTTTCCACAAGGCAGATTTCCCATTCCTAGCCTCTACTATCCGACTTCGCATTTCTTTCTTGTATTATTCCCTTACAAATTGTGCTTTATAGCTGGACTGGCCCAAACCATTCCTTTTCACCTCAGAACTGCTCTAATTATATTTATTCCACACTTTCATGCCCCTACTTATGTGAATTCTTCCCTCACCATTTCAATCTTGTGCCAATTTTTCATCTTCTAATTGCCTTTGGCTTTTATTCACTCTACTGTTTATGAGGCATGTTTTATATAATACTTTGCATTAGTTACTTTTTTCAATGTCTTTTCCTCTCAGCTTAACTGAAAAATTATTTGGGAAGACAACGTGGCCTGGTGGAGAGTTCTGAGGGGAGAATAAGATAACCCGCGTGCTAAGTCTAGTTTCTTAAGTTATTAACTCTAGGATTTTGAGTGAATCACAGGGCACTTATTGTTGTCTCACTTCACAGATGCAGGACTTACTTGAATGAGTCTCTGCTGCTTCGCCTCAAGCTTGCTAAGACCAAATGAGATAAGACATGGGAAGGGGCTGTGCTGGTAAAGTGCCTTTCCATGCTAGGTGCTCAATAAACAACTGAAGCTCTATTCAGAAATTGTCCATAGACATTCAGAAGAGAGGAGCTTCTTCTATCTCCATGTGCCTCAGGAACCCAATGGCTGTTCAAGTGAAGTTATGCCCAGAATACACCCACGAAGATAGTCTATTTAAAACATTTAAAATACATATATACTCAATTTGTTTCATTGCTGATTTTCTTTCACTTTTTGTCTGCTTGGTGCCAGGTACTACAAACAGAGCCGCCTCTACTTAGATTCCTTAAATAGAGAAAGGAAGTTTTCGTTGCATGTTTACATAAAAATGAACCAGAAATTTTCTAGGGCCCCTGAAGGATTTTTCAAACCCAGGTTCTTCCAGGACTATCCTGCAAGGAGAGTCCAGGAGGTGGTTTGGGCAGGAGGCTGCTAAATTTACTTATGTCTGCATTGTTGGATTTCCAGCTTGAGTTTCTTTTGAAGCCCACGTCCAACGGGTCAAGGCAGGGCTGGATTAGCCAATAAGTAAGGTACACGCACAGGCTTACTTGTGTGTATTTACTAATCTGTATGAAAATTCACCTGTTTTTCACCACATGAAAGACATGGTGAAACCTCTGTGAAATTGCTCACTACAGATTAGTAAGCAAACAAAAGTAAGCCCGTGTGTACCTTGCTTAATGTAAGCCGATGTGTACCTTGTTTATTGGTTGATCTGCCCCGGGTCAAGGAAAAAGGAAGGTGAGGTCTAGCAACAGCAGCTGCATCAGACTCAGCTGGCCGCCACCCCTGCCAGCCCCCCTTAGCTGGCTTTATGCAGCTTCCGGTGCAAGGAAGCTGCCAGTCCCTGGCACGACATTATCAGCTGTGCAGCTGTGGGCCCTGGCACATTGATGCTTGAGCCTGGTGGTAGCCTTCCAGCCACTGAACAGCTTTTGATAAGGATGAGACGCCCAGCAGATGGGTCAAATCTAAGCCATTCTGCCTGTGGTCAGGAGCAACCAGTTTTTTTCACTGTTATGTTTATGGAGATTTAAGCACTCTGATAACCTCTTAATTTCTTTGGCCCCTGGCTTTCAGATGACAATCACATTTTGTGAGCTCTTGACACTTGTGTCACGATTTCCCCAGACTATGCCCTCTGTTCCTCTCTAGAATTAGAAATTAGAATTCATGCTATCAGTTCTAGGACTGATTGTGCTATGATTAGAATCCAAGAAAATTTTGAAGCTGAGTTTTATACCCTGTTCTTCCTATGATACTAGAGTGTTCTGAATATAAGATGGAATTTCAAAGCTGAGGTAGCTAACAGAACTGTGAGTTGGGGTAGTAGAGGAAATGGATACCAGGCAAATCAATACAAGGTGGCTAAGCATGAGACTTCCCTTAGTGAGATGTTAAAGTCACCAGGACATCTGCTCACAGCCACCAGGTCAATGAGTTCTGGGATTTCACCAGCAGAGAATTGTTCTTTTGATTTAAGCCTGTTCTTTTATTGAAGGGCAAGCGGTCCTGGAAGAGGTAGCCAGTTCATCTGTTTTCATACCTGTATTTCTACACATGCATACGTTTATCAGATTACTTCCTGAGATCAGATTTTGTTGGAAGGGTGAAAGAGAGAGGAGAGGGCACTGGGCATTTGAGTGGTGTGAGGAATCAGGACAGGAGCCATCTTGTGAAGGAGGGTAAAGAGAGCGAGGCTAACCTTACACGTTTCCCTAGGCCTGGCACTCTTCAAGGAGCAGAGAGTGATGGCAAATCCAGATGTCTTGGATGATGGTGGCAGTGACAAAGGAGGTCATGGTTAGAAATCTGCTGTCATAGGGAGAGACACAGAGGCGTAGCTAGGTGGGGGCAAAGGGGGGCACTTGCCCCCAGGCACAAGTCCCAGGGGGTGCGAGAGGAAGGGTAGAATGACATTCTGAGGTGCCACAAACATGAAAGGTGCTGGACAAAAGAGGGGAAGGTGTTCCTGCTGATGTGTCACAGCTATCAACATCTATTCATCTTGAAATTGGTGGGGGGTAACTTAGAGATTGCCCCTGGGCACTCGTGCCCCTCATACACCCCTAGAGAGACAGGGAACAATTCAGCCAATAGCTTAAAATATAGTAGTGCATTGATTAACTTCCAGGGCGCTTATACAATTAGTTTTCTGGATGTAAGACACAGAGCTTAATAATTCTTTGGTTAAGCACTTGGCCGTTAACTGAAAGGTCAGCAGTTCGAACCCACCAGTGGCTCTCTGGGATAAAAGACCTGGCAATCTACTCCCGTAAAGATTACAGCCTAGGAAACCCTGTGGGACAGCTCTACTCTGTCCTGTAGGGTTTCTATGAGTCGGAATTGACTAGGCAGCACACAACAACACCTCCTTCGTTTATTACCTCCCCCTAACGAATTTCATAGATCATTGCTGGATGCTTAATTCCTTTCCCCAGCTTTCCTGAAATCGTAAGTAGTACAAGGACTTTTCCACAGTCATACTAAGAGCATTAAGTAATGGAAAATACAATATTAAATGTATATTAAAAATAACAGGTATGAACAGTTCTACAGCCCTTGGTGATGTAAATATTACCATATCATCTTCATTTCCCCAAATTAAATTAAAACTAGCTTAACCTCTGTGGAAATAAAAAATGATAAAATTATGTTATTGAAGTTTTGGGTGAAACTAGAAAAAAACAAGGTTGCACTGGCTTTGATGAAGTAAAACCTTGAAACAGAATAAATATTGATCATAAAGCTAGTTTAAGAATTCAGAACATAGGGCTAACAATTATATATCTCAACAAGATAAGAAAGGTTAAGTCAAGCAGTGCTTACATTTGGTGGTCATTAAAATTCAGTGGATAAGCCACCCTCAGCCATAGGAAGAAGCTTCGTCCTTTAAGTTTAAATTTATACTTGCTCTGTGCCTTGTAGATATTTTTAAAAAATAACCAAACCCGTTGCCTTCAAGTCGATTCCAACTCATAGTGACCCTATAGGACAGAGTAGAATGGCCCCCTAGGGTTTCCAAGGAGCAGCTGGTGAATTTGAACTGCCGACCTTTTGGTTAGGAGCCAAGCTCTTAACCATGTGCCACCAGGGCTTCTGTAGGTATAAAGAACCACCACCCACTCCCAAAAAAAGAAAAAACCAAACCCACTGTCGCTGGGTTGATTTCGAGTCATAGCGACCCGGTAGGGTTTCCAAGACTGTAAATCTTTACAGAAGAAGACTGCCACTTTTTTCTCCCGTGCAGCAGCTAGTTGCTTTGAACTGCCGACCTTTTGGTTAGCAGTCGAACGCTTTAACCACTGTGCCACCAAGGCTCCTCAGATTTCTTCCTAAATGTTGATTAATGAAGGGCAGGGAATCCTCTGGATGAGATCCAGACTCTACCTGCAGAGATTATTTATGTATCTGTGTAACTGTTTACTTGCTTGCTTGTTCATTCATTCATTCTTGGGAAATTATCACTTAAGTTTGCAACCTAAAATCTTCAGCCTACATAAATACCAAAAAACCCAAAAAACCAAACCACTTGCTGTGGAATAGATTCCAACTCATGGCGATCCCTTGTGTTGCAGAGCAGAAGTGCACTCCATAGGGTTTTCTTGGCTGTAATTTTTTTTTTATTGTACTTTAGATGAAGGTTTACAGAACAAATGGTTTCTCATGAACAGTCAGTATACATATTGCTTTATGATGATGGTTAACAACTCCACGACATGTCAACACCCTTCCTTCTTGACCTTGGAGGACCTTTTTTCTTTTTTTGGTGAAAATATACTTAGCTACAATTACACCATTTCAAAAGTTTTTACATGAACCATTCAGTGACATTGATTACATTCTTCCAGTTGTGCTGCTATTCTCACTATCCTTTTCCAAATTATTCCATCACCATTATCTTCAACTCACTG
>NW_004444003.1:2421655-2423022 GCF_000243295.1 Trichechus manatus latirostris
CACATACCAGGGCTGACAGTGCGGACCGGGAATCAGTGCAGGGCAGGTTCCAGTAGACCAAGCCTCTGTTGATTGGGAGTGTGATGTTCAGCACATGGTACAGTTAGGCAGGAAGGAGGGGGTAGATTGTGACGTGTGGAGCTAAGATGGGTATGGGAAAGACGAGAGAGAGGAGAGAGGAACAGGAGCCAAAAACATACACACAAGCAAAAAAGAGTGCTAAGGGAGCTTGCTATTGGAGTGGAGAGATGACAGACTGAGAAATGGGGAAAAACAAAAAGAAAAAAAAAGAAAAAGGGTAAAAGAAAAAGAATAATAAATCCAGAAACTGGAAATGAAGAAAGACAAAAAGGAAATAAGAGAAAGTAGAAAACTAAACAAAGAAATGGAAAAAAAAAAAAAAAAAAAAAAAACCCAAAACAAACAAAAGGAACAAGAAAAAAGAAATGCTCCCAGGGATGTCCCTGTGTGTCTGTGCAGAGTAAGGGACTAGTTTCCAAGCCACTTGGTTCTGCCTGGCTAGAAGGGGCTCCCAAGCTGAGAAAAGAAAAAACAAACAAACAAATCAAAACAGAACAAATCAGAGCAAACAAACCAAAAAGCCCTGGGGGTCCCACCAGCGTGGTGGCATGGGCCAGGAAGCAGTTTCATAATCGAGCAGCATCTCCCAGGCTTTCAGGAAGAAGCAAAGATGGTGCGCGGAGCCCGGTATTTGAGAGAAAGGAGGAGTAGGTGATGAGAGGTAAGGAAGAAATCTAAAGAAGCAGAAAAAAGCAACACCAGCAGCCAACAAATGACACTCAGGGAGCTGGCCAGTGTGGACGGGTGGAATCCAAGCCACACTGGTGGGAAGCTTCTGCTTCCTGGCCAATAGACTGTGGTTGCAGGAAGCAGAGGAGGCTAAAGGGGGGTGAAGAAGGGTGGGGAGTGGGAAAGTCTATATCTTGGATTATCGGTTGTTCTGACTCCTGCTGGAAGCTCCATGAAGCTGCTTTCTTGTACCTCCTGTTGGATGATCTCCTTTAGGAGTCCAAGATGACAGATCCGTGCTGCAGTAGCTGATAGGGGAACTCTGCATGTATCTCTCCTCGTGCTCTGTTCTTGATCAGGTTCCTACTCCATTCTTTGCTTGGCTGAGTTCTTTATCTCTTCATTTGATGGTTTGGGTTTCAGGATTGACGTGTGATTCTGTTTGACTTAGTTTTTCTGATCTTTGCTGCAGAGGGATGGCGTGGTGCTCCTGACTATAGCACCATGTTGCCAGGAAGTTTAAATCTGATCTTCTTTTTTGTGAGTTAGAATTTTGTTCTACATCCTTCTCCATCTCTGTCCAGGACCCTCTGCTGTGGTCGTGGTCAGAGCAGTCA